>NW_007377767.1:59638-67138 GCF_000475195.1 Diaphorina citri
TAGAGATGGATACGAGTGAATACTTTACTCATTAAAATACGGATCGTCACAATATCCGTACGATCCGGATCGCAACAAGAAATACTCGATTACTGAAAAAAAGTATCTGTGAGTGAAAAAGTAATCATGAGTAAATAGGTACCTATCTTTATTATTTAGATAGAATCCTATGAGTAATGTATTCGACTATTGAGTTTTTATGACTATTCGGTACTCACCCTCATGTCGATATATCCAGCAGAACACCTTCGGATATTGACTAGGCTGCACGCAGTACGTGATCCGGTTGCTCCAATACTCGGTAAGGCCGTGCTGTTTGGTAAGGGCTTTCAAACAAGAAAGGTGGGATCTGTATCTACCTACGCGATGATATTATGATGAGTACGAGTAAAAAGTATTCGAATACTTTTGTACTCACTAAAGTAATCGGATAGACGCTCGATCCGTATCCGCGGATACGGATCGTGAATGTATTCAGTATTACCCATCTCTAGTCTGTAAGGTGCTTAGGTCTTTTGTTATTAATAATAGAAAAATATACATAGGTACGAGACCTACTACGTTAGGGATTACTTCTCTAGTGAGGGATGGCTACTAGTCAGAGTAGTCAGGGCCGTATTCAGAGGGGCGGGGCTGAGGGGGCCCGGGCCACCCCTCGAGCTTCATTTTTCTCCTTTACCATAGGCCAGACTACGAAAATTTGGAGCTACCAGTGAACCTGGCATTGTGAAAAGAGACTGAATAATTTGACCTTTTGAAACCGGCTTACGTTTTGAAAGAAGTAATTGATCGAAAGAAACGAGTTCTGAGCTCTAGTTCTCCTTTGAGGTTATAATAATCGGTGGTGTAGTGGTCAAGGCGCTCGCCTGGTAAACAGGAGGGCGTGGGTTCAATCCCAGCCGAGGTATGGAATTTTATCCTCATATAATTTGAGAATTTGACCACAATAATAGTAGTAGCCTACTGCTGGAGTAAAGGGACTTTTCAGTCCTATGCGAGCAGTATAAATAAGCACTATTATTACTATTACTTTGTCACTGCTCGCATAGGACTGAAAAGTTCCTTTACTCCAGCAGTAGGCTACTGCTATCATTTTGGTCAAATTCTCAAATTATATTGAGGATATACATATTTGTTCTTCTCATTTCCTCCTCTCCCTTGCTTTCTTAATTAAATTTCCACCAGTCGTCCCAATTCTCTTTCTCCTCCCTCTCACACCCTTAAGTAGTTACTATGAGTTTTACGCAGTTGGGAAAACAAGAGAGTGTAAAAATAATGACATAGTAAAACGTAATAAAAATTACAGGACCAGAGCAGTGTGAACATTTTTATGACATTGTAAACATCATCATTACAAGATCAGAAATTGTGAAAAACATAATAACTCACAATTTTTTTTCACATCGTTTATCTACGTTTAATGACGCTAGGAACTGGATGTTTTTCACAAGATGGATTGTTGGAGTGTTTTTCTCTTTTCAGGCAGGAGAAAAACAGTGAATTATGAAGGTATTCAGGTATTTAAAGTTTTAAACAGAGTAGGTAGGCATGAAATGTTGGAAAAGGTCATTTAGAATATTAGGAAAGGTCGGTTTTTGCTAGCTTTTTCACAGAAAACGACTTGACGGGTTTCGATGAAAATTTTAGCTTTTGTTAAAGTGGTGGACTAGTGCCTGTCAATTAGTAAGTTGACCCAATATAGAGCAAGATCTATACATTCTTCTAGAAGACTCAACCCATAAAATAAATAAATTAAACCCCCACAGAAAACGACTTGACGGGTTTCGATGAAAATTTTAGCCTTTGTTAAAGTGGTGGACTAGTACCTGTCAATTAGTAAGTTGACCCAATATAGAGCAAGATCTATACATTCTTCTAGAAGACTCAACCCATAAAATAAATAAATTAAACCCATAGACTACAGGAGGCGGGAGTAAAGGCACTTTTCAGTCTCATTCTGGCAGGATATTTCATTATGATGATCTTGAGCTCACAAACACCGAGTACAAAGAAAGGGCATGCAGCTTGTAAATTATAAACAAGCATGATGACAATATTCATAGGGAGTTTGCAAACTTTCAAGCTTATTTGAGACATGTAACACTCTATGAAATGTATACCTAACTTCGATTGTGGAAAAATTTATCGTGAAACTTTTTTCATTACCTATTCAAAAGAAAGCCTTCAAGTCTCAAAGTTGAGATAAAGAAATTACCGTTAGAAATACTTGGGTACCATGATGACAATATTCATAGGGAGTTTGCAAACTTTCAAGCTTATTTGAGACATGTAACACTCTATGAAATGTATAACTAACTTCGATTGTGGAAAAATTTACCGTGAAACTTTTTTCATTACCTATTCAAAAGAAAGCCTTCAAGTCTCAAAGTTGAGATAAAGAAATTACCGTTAGAAATACTTGGGTATTTATTTTCAAGTTCAACTTTCAAGAACAGATTTTGTTATACCTAAGTACCTACTTATACAGAGTAGGTAAAACAACAAATGAAATTTACAAGTAAGATCTAAAGAAATCTCAGGGACTATAGTTTCAAGTTGAAATTTTTGTTCTTAACATTTAACCTACATTGTAAGTAAGTAATTACACCTACGTTCAATTGAATATTTATTGCGTATTGCAAATTTTCTCATCATTTGGTTAGATTTTTGATACAAGAAATAGAATCTATACATTTAGCATAGGACTGAAAAGTTCCTTTACTCCAGCAGTAGGCTACTGCTATCATTTTGGTCAAATTCTCAAATTATATTTAGGATAAAATTCCATACCTCGGCTGGGATTGAACCCACGCCCTCCTGTTTACCAGGCGAGCGCCTTGACCACTACACCTAAAATTCCATACCTCGGCTGGGATTGAACCCACGCCCTCCTGTTTACCAGGCGAGCGCCTTGACCACTACACCACCAGGTATTCAACCTTGCCATTCCGTTAATTCTCAGAACATACATACATTCATAGGAGAGAGAGAGAGAGAGAAAGAGAGAAAGGGGGAGGGGGAGGTGAGAGATAGGGACAAAAAGGGAAGAGAGGTAAAAGAAGAGACAGAAGAGAAGGAGAGAGGAGGGAAAGGAAGAGGAAACAGATAGACTAGAGAGAGAGGAAGGGAGAGTAGAAAAAAGAGAGAGAGGGGAAAGGAGAGTAGAAAAGGGATGGAAAGAGGGAGAGGAGAAACAGATAAAGCTTAGACGAATGGAAAGCTGGGGATGGAAGGAGAGAGGAGGGAAAGGAAGAGGAAACAGATAGACTAGAGAGAGAGGAAGGGAGAGTAGAAAAGAGAGAGAGAGGGGAAAGGAGAGTAGAAAAGGGATGGAAAGAGGGAGAGGAGAAACAGATAAAGCTTAGACGAATGGAAAGCTGGGGATTAGAAATGTGACAGAGTGAAAGGAAATGTAAACAAATTGTGTACCTACTCCCCAACAACATCAATTCCATGTGAGCAACATCTTTGAACACAGTCAGTCGAGGAGCAGGAGTGAAATAATTGTGGTTAATGGCCTTGGTTACAGTGCAGAAGTTCCGGGTTCGAATTTTTACCCCGTAAGGACAAAAAGGGGAAGCTATAAACAGTATATATATGTAATTTCTATCTACTGGAAGTCTGGCTAGGGGACGTTAAACACTTAAACAGAGAGTAGACTAGTGTCTAGCTGTGACACTATAAAGGTAGGAGAACGGCTAACTCTAACCAGCCTAGCTAGCTGACACTTCTGCAAAGGGTTCTCTCTGCTTTTAAAGAATAAGCACAAGTTCTCACGATGGTTGACTGCGGTTCAGAACGTGCCAATTAAACATGGCTAGAGAACATCACCCCGCTGGGGTGTATGGCAGATAAAAAAGACAGCTTTTCTTTATTCTGACATCACCATTCGGCTACAACTGAAGCCGCTACAACAATAACAACAACATCTATGTATCTCCTGGTGGTCTTAGAATTCAGGTTGAATAGTCACCATTTTCGCTAAATGGTAGGTTTGGTACGTAGGGGCGTAGAGAGGAAGAGAATTAGGGAACCCATGGTTTCCTATATTTCATATAGGATACGCCACTGGTATTTGCTATTGAATTTCCATTACACGAGTGAGAAGTTTTGTTTGATTTTTAATTTCCTTTGTAAGTGCGAATGTGTGTGCATTTGTGCGGAATGCACGTTTCTCCAGTGATGTTTTATTTGTTGCATACCGCATGTGACATCAAATAGTAACGCTGTAACAGGAACTGTTTCAGAGGCAGAAAATGCCACAGGCTCAGGCAATCAGCCATTAGACCGGCCATTCATTCTTAGGCTGTCTGAAGTCGGAACGTGTGTTGCGGGAAGACTTTCAGTCTTCAGACCATCTAGCGTGTGAGACTTTCAACTTTCGACTGTCTCGCAGACTTAGGTCTGTCAGTCCAATGTCTTCCTTTCTTTTGTCTTTTTGGTTCATCCTAAACGTGCCAAGTTGATGTCTAATAAAAAGACTTTTCTGGTACCAAATGGCAGGCAAATGGTTTTTCCATTTTACCACCTTCCATAATCGAAGTATACCAATTCGAAGTACCTCAGGATCTCGGTAAAAAGGGAAAAAAGCTATAGTTCAACCTCCGACCTTCTTATTCTCACACCCTTCTTTTCAAGAGGGTAATTATGGGAGGGAGACTCGAAAGAAATGATAAAGAACGATGATACAATGACATAGAACATAGAGAAATATGATGACATTCGAGACGTACTTCAGAGAATGCGGAGGCTTTTCCTTCTGAGTATTGGGAGTAGATAAAAACATACAGCACATTAAAAAAATCTGAGAACATAAAAGTACTTACGCTAAGGTTACCGGCTTTTTTTCTGGAGTCACTAAAAAAAATTACGAAACAATTTTTTCTCTCCGAAATGATAGTCAAATCCGTTCCGAGAGCAATACACGTTTCGACGGCGAACGACAAATTGATATAGTAAAAACGTTTGTAAAAGTTGAAAAGCATGGAAAAGTTGTAGATTTTGGACAACCACTACGCAAGCCTCAAGTTTTCGGGAGAGTTGTTTTCTAGTGCTTCTTAATCCATCATGCCTACTTCATCTTCCTTCTTGTTCTTCATCTTCCTTTTACGTTCGTTTCGTATACATCTGATCTTCTTCTTCTTCCTTTTCCCTCTCCCTTCCCTACTCCTTCGTATTTTCAGTCTCCCTTTTCTTCATTTTCTTTTTGTATCCATGGATAAGTTGTAGATTTTGGGCAACCACTACGCAAGCCTCAAGTTTTCGGGAGA
The DNA here is from genome assembly GCF_000475195.1 of Diaphorina citri. Lineage (NCBI taxonomy): Eukaryota > Metazoa > Arthropoda > Insecta > Hemiptera > Psyllidae > Diaphorina > Diaphorina citri. The sequence goes on from NW_007377767.1 coordinate 64,909, forward strand.
GTTGTTTTCCAGTGCTTCTTAATCCATCATGCCTACTTCATCTTCCTTCTTGTTCTTCATCTTCCTTTTACGTTCGTTTCGTATTCATCTGATCTTCTTCTTCTTCTTCCTTTTCCCTCTCCCTTCCCTACTCCTTCGTATTTTCAGTCTCCCTTTTCTTCATTTTCTTTTTGTATCCATGGACCGCACAACATAATACTGCTTAAGACTTTTCCTTATCCACATCTCCTGCCAGGTAGAGTTTCCAGACAACCCAGTGTCTGTAAGGTGCTTAGGTCTTTTGTTATTAATAATATAAAAATATAGGTACGAGATCTACTACGTTAGGGATTACTTCTCTAGTGAGGGATGGCTACTAGTCAGGGCCGTATTCAGAGGGGCGGGGCTGAGGGGGCCCGGGCCACTCCTCGAGCTTCATTTTTCTCCTTTACCATAGGCCAGACTACGAAAATTTGGAGCTACCATTGAACCTGGAATTGTGAAAAGAGACTGAATAATTTGACCTTTTGAAACCGGCTTACGTTTTGAAAGAAGTAATTGATCGAAAGAAATGAGTTCTGAGCTCTAGTTCTCCTTTGAAGTTATAATAATCGGTGGTGTAGTGGTCAAGGCGCTCCCCTGGTAAACAGGAGGGCGTGGGTTCAATCCCAGCCGAGGTATGGAATTTTATCCTCATATAATTTGAGAATTTGACCACAATAATAGTAGTAGCCTACTGCCTTTATACTGCTCGCATAGGACTGAAAAGTTCCTTTACTCCAGCAGTAGGCTACTGCTATCATTTTGGTCAAATTCTCAAATTATATTTAGGATAAAATTCCATACCTCGGCTGGGATTGAACCCACGCCCTCCTGTTTACCAGGCGAGCGCCTTGACCACTACACCACCGAGGTAGGAATTCAACCTTGCCATTCCGTTAATTCTCAGAACATACATACATTCATAGGAGAGAGAGAGAGAGAGAAAGAGAGAAAGGGGGAGGGGGAGGTGAGAGATAGGGACAAAAAGGGAAGAGAGGTAAAAGAAGAGACAGAAGAGAAGGAGAGAGGAGGGAAAGGAAGAGGAAACAGATAGACTAGAGAGAGAGGAAGGGAGAGTAGAAAAAAGAGAGAGAGGGGAAAGGAGAGTAGAAAAGGGATGGAAAGAGGGAGAGGAGAAACAGATAAAGCTTAGACGAATGGAAAGCTGGGGATTAGAAATGTGACAGAGTGAAAGGAAATGTAAACAAATTGTGTACCTACTCCCCAACAACATCAATTCCATGTGAGCAACATCTTTGAACACAGTCAGTCGAGGAGCAGGAGTGAAATAATTGTGGTTAATGGCCTTGGTTACAGTGCAGAAGTTCCGGGTTCGAATTTTTACCCCGTAAGGACAAAATAGGTACCTTTTTTTTAAAAAAAAAAAAAAAATTGATAGAATGAAGAACAACTGTTGAGGTCCCATCGGCATTGTCCCGAAAGCGAAGTAAGGAAGACAGGATATGAGAAAGACAGCCGTTCCTAAAGCAAACGGACCCTTTTTACTTTCCTCATTCGACCCCGTGAAGACCATTTTCCTTGAGTTCCACAGTTCACTGAACCACCAGTAATTCTCGACTGATATCTATTACCAAGACGAGTAAGCTTTCTAATACACCATGCAAACATTTCACGCATCAACTATCTCTGTTTACTTATACCTCGTCTATTACCCTTCTTTTCTCGACAAAAAACCACCTCATTTTCCTCTCCACTCTTCCCATCTGTTTCTCTTTCCTGCTCTTCCAATAGATCAGTTGCGCTTACTTGGGTATTGCAAAGTCACAGAGCAGGAAAAATGAGGACCAACGGAATTTTTCTTTTTCTTCTACGACTTCCAGATCCCGAGATAAATCGATTTTTAAAATACCGGTAAATCGTGAAGTTTGACGTCACGGCATACGCTCCCGTAGGCGATGACGTCATAATTTATTACTTCCGCTTCGTTTGTTTGTGCGCAAGCGTTTCTGCACATTTTGACGTGAAATCTGACGTCACAACTCTTTGAACTTTTTCATTAGAACGGCAATTAAAAATTGAACTTTCGACCTTTAAAAGTTACTTTTTCGGAGTTTGGACCTCAGATTTGGATTTTTCACAACTTTTTACGTAGGAATCGACCTATTAATAATATTTTCCCAATTGCAACTCCTCCATTCTTCGTCTTCCTCCTTCCTTCTTTCGTCTTCTTCTTTACTATTATTATGTT
>NW_007377767.1:69638-86993 GCF_000475195.1 Diaphorina citri
ATTAACCAAGTTTCCACAGGGAGAGAGAAAGTAGTTGGTGTGAAAGCGATGTAGACAGGAGGTAGAGAACAAGAGAAGGAAGACAAGAAAGGAGAAAACCACTTTGTAAAAACATTGCATTACAAAGTGGGAAACGAAACACATGATGCTACCAAAAATAGACTTACCATACACCGTTGTAATTGACGTCATTACCTACACCACATAACCAAACATAGTAATGACCGTACACACTCTTGGAAATTATCGAATTCTTCTTTCTTCGCCTTTTCTCGTGTACAGACGGGGTCGGCGTTTCTCGTCAGTCTCTCAATCAGTCCTAACTAAGGTGATTGCTTTGGGCTGACATTTGGTTTTGGCTACAAATTTTACGAGTGGATGCATTTCATTAATTTGAGGAGGAAGCTAATGACAGGTTTCTCTCTCTCTCTCTTCCCCATTGATGCCACATAATCTTCCAAAAACTAATTAACCAAGTTTTCACAGGGAGAGAAAGTAGTTGGTGTGAAAGCGATGTGGACAGGAGGTCGAGAACAAGAGAAGGAAGACAAGAAAGGAGAAAACCACTTTGTAAAAACATTGCATTACAAAGTGGGAAACGAAACAAATGATGCTACCAAAGATAGACTTACCATACACCGTTGTAATTAACGTCATTACCTACACCACATAACCAAACATAGTAATGACCGTACACACTCTTGAAATTGCCGAATTCTTCTTTCTTCGCCTTTTTCCGTGTACAAACGGGGTCGGCCTTTCTCGTCAGTCTCTCAATCAGTCCTAACTAAGGTGATTGCTTTGGGCTGACATTTGGTTTTGGCTACAAATTTTACGAGTGGATGCTCTTCATACTCAACCTTTGCTATTTCTTTAGCAAGGGAAATTCAGGCTGGCATACTCCCTGTTGAAAGTCCCCCAGTCAAACTGAGCTGGTCTACTACCTGTTTAACGTAGCCGAGCCAGACATATTATACCTTTGTAATGACAGTAGGTACACATCATTTCACTTACCGTACATACAAGACGCAGGTTCAACGTGAAGAGTCCACAAGCGGTGAAAGAGATCTGACGCACCTTGGCTTGCTCCAAAAAATCCGACAACTAAAACGAAAGAAACAACAGGATTTGTTAATTTAGACCAACCAGGATTAAAAAGATCCAGCTCATTCAAAACCGTACTTCGAAAGGATGTGCTAATTGCACCATACGCATAGCCAATATTAGTGGATGTACCATTTTTTCACCATGCTCGTCAATATTACTTATTAGGAGACTTGCTAATCAGACCATGCTTAATACCTCCACCACAGTCAATGTTAGTGGATGTGCCAATTAAACCAGCCTATGAAACGGAATGGTTACATCTATGAGAAAATACTTTAAGAGTTATGCCTGCCGCTCACTATCAGGTAGACCTGATATAGTGTGTGTGCTCATCAGGTATCAGGTGTACCTGACAGGTGGACCTATTCGGCCGTTCCTGTCAGGTCTACCTGACAGTGAGTGGCCTTCCTTACTAAGAACATACCACTGAGACTGCCTGGGTATCCTTGTGACTTCGAGCTTTCAAAAGCAGACTGTTAATGCAAATGAGTGAGTTCTCCTCCTGAAACGCACAAGGATATTGCAAGTTGTAAGTATTACGGTTGAAATACCCCTATGTATAACATTTAAGTTAGGATATTGTAAGTACTACGGCAGAAATATGTATAACATTTGAATTTTCATTGCGTCTTCCGTATTAAGGAGCGCGGTAGCGCTCCGCCCCGCCAAGTCAAGAAAGTTTGACCGCGCTACTAGAGATATTATACGCGACAGGGAAAGTAGCCGTTTTCAGGTAGTTGTAGGGGGACAACTACAAATGATGGAAGAAAACGGATTGCGCGTGTGTGTTGGGGCATGAAAGTAGACCAAGTTGAAAAAAAAAATCATCAAAATCAGTTAAGTTTAGCCGGAGATATTTGACTTTGAAAAACGTCAAATTTTTCATCATTTTCTGCTGCTGCTGCTGCTGCTTCTGCTTCCGCTTCTTCTTTGACGTTGACCGCTCTACAGCCTAAACCACTGGACCGATTTTGATGGTTGATGGCTCATTTTTTTTCTCGTGAGTGGTAGGTGTGCCTTTTCATATTTTCAAGGCCCCCAAAGGGCCCCTTCAGCCTTAAATTTGATAAAAGAGTGATTTTTAGGGGAAAAATTCTAAAATATCGCTCGAGTTGATTAATAAGGAAGTTTTGCACTTCGTAGAGTCAAAAGTCGGAGTGTCCGAGTGGTAAGGAGTGTGATCTTTGAATAAACGATGAGCGGGTGGGGTGGGGGTTCGAATCCCACTGTTGTCTTTTTTTTACATAATTTTATCATTTAAAAATATTTTATGGATAGAAACTTTCTCCAAGTCAAAGGCCTTGTAGATTCCAACACCGAAACTTTCTCCAAGCCAAAGGCCTTGTAGATTCCAAAACCGAAACTTTCTCCAAGTCAAAGGCCTTGTAGATTCCAACACCGAAACTTTCTCCAAGCCAAAGGCCTTGTAGATTCCAAAACCGAAACTTTCTCCAAGTCAAAGGCCTTGTAGATTCCAACACCGAAACTTTCTCCAAGCCAAAGGCCTTGTAGATTCCAAAACCGAAACTTTCTCCAAGTCAAAGGCCTTGTAGATTCCAACACCGAAACTTTCTCCAAGCCAAAGGCCTTGTAGATTCCAAAACCGAAACTTTCTCCAAGTCAAAGGCCTTGTAGATTCCAACACCGAAACTTTCTCCAAGCCAAAGGCCTTGTAGATTCCAAAACCGAAACTTTCTCCAAGTCAAAGGCCTTGTAGATTCCAACACCGAAACTTTCTCCAAGCCAAAGGCCTTGTAGATTCCAAAACCGAAACTTTCTCCAAGTCAAAGGCCTTGTAGATTCCAACACCGAAACTTTCTCCAAGCCAAAGGCCTTGTAGATTCCAAAACCGAAACTTTCTCCAAGTCAAAGGCCTTGTAGATTCCAACACCGAAACTTTCTCCAAGCCAAAGGCCTTGTAGATTCCAAAACCGAAACTTTCTCCAAGTCAAAGGCCTTGTAGATTCCAACACCGAAACTTTCTCCAAGCCAAAGGCCTTGTAGATTCCAAAACCGAAACTTTCTCCAAGTCAAAGGCCTTGTAGATTCCAACACCGAAACTTTCTCCAAGCCAAAGGCCTTGTAGATTCCAAAACCGAAACTTTCTCCAAGTCAAAGGCCTTGTAGATTCCAACACCGAAACTTTCTCCAAGCCAAAGGCCTTGTAGATTCCAAAACCGAAACTTTCTCCAAGTCAAAGGCCTTGTAGATTCCAACACCGAAACTTTCTCCAAGCCAAAGGCCTTGTAGATTCCAAAACCGAAACTTTCTCCAAGTCAAAGGCCTTGTAGATTCCAACACCGAAACTTTCTCCAAGCCAAAGGCCTTGTAGATTCCAAAACCGAAACTTTCTCCAAGTCAAAGGCCTTGTAGATTCCAACACCGAAACTTTCTCCAAGCCAAAGGCCTTGTAGATTCCAAAACCGAAACTTTCTCCAAGTCAAAGGCCTTGTAGATTCCAACACCGAAACTTTCTCCAAGCCAAAGGCCTTGTAGATTCCAAAACCGAAACTTTCTCCAAGTCAAAGGCCTTGTAGATTCCAACACCGAAACTTTCTCCAAGCCAAAGGCCTTGTAGATTCCAACACCGAAACTTTCTCTAAGCCAAAGGACTTGTAGATTTCAACACCAAGTATGTATGAAAGTAATGGGTGGTTTAATCGTTTTTTATATCAAATATTGACACATGTGGTACCCTCTAAAACTCCAAACCCAAAATGATAAGTAGGTATGATGATTGAGCGACACTTTTGGTTAGAAACTGAAAATGTTCAAAAGTTTTGTCATAGAATACTTCCAACAGTTTTTTTTTTTTCAACAGAATTTAAAATCAACCAACATGGACGGACGATGGACGGTAGGTACCTACAGGCAATAAACAGAATTGGAAATCAACAGAATTTAAAATCAACCAACATGGACGGACGATGGACGGTAGGTACCTACAGGCAATAAACAGAATTGGAAAAGACCAGTGTTTCTTAATTAGTTTGGCCCGCGGAACCCTTTTCAAAAGGTGAACATCTTTGCGGAACCCTGAACTTTTCTACATATGTACATAATACTTGTTGAAATTGTATTGAAAAGATTAAAGAATGAGGAAGATCTCATTTTCCTCATGTCACAAATTGTAACCTCGTTTCTTGAAAACATGTTGATTTTAAGTTTTTCATCATAAATTCTATAGCAACATTCTAGACATCATACGTTCTATACCTCTTTTACAGCTTAGAGATCATACATTCTATAGCTCTCTTACAGCTTTCCAAATCCTTTATTACAGCTTACTGAATCCTTTGTTACAGCTTACTGAATCCTTTGTTACAGCTTTCGAATCCTTTATTAGAGCTTTCTGACCTCATCCCTGTTGCCGGTATTATCTGTTTTTCATGTCAAGGTCTCCCCACATCTAGACAGTCAGCCTTCGTCTTCTCATTATCCGAATAGAAGGAAGAATATCCTGATCCCTACCCACCTAGTCTCCCTACTTTCTCCTTCCTACGAGTTTCATATTCCACTCATCATTATTATTATCATCATCATCATCATCATCATCATCATCATCATCATCATCATCATCATCATCATCATCATCATCATCATCATCATCATTCGTATCGTCACGTGACTCAATATTGTACTTCATTTCGGTACACTTGTCTTCATACAACGTGTCTTTTCTTTCTTTTCAAACCGAAACCCTAATCAGGGAGGGTTCTTATATTGGCCCGTAGTCGGGACGATAAGACCTTTGCAGTTACAGTTCCCTCTATCAAACCTCACAGTTACCTCTATAGGTAAAAAAGTAGTTCCTAAAAAATTCTGTCTGCCCCTTTTACCATGTGCTATTAACAGGCCTGCATCTCAATTTGAGAGCTAGGTCATGTTACTAATAAGATTATGAATGTGACATGAAATAAGAACACCCAAAGAAGAATAAAGCTGCTAATTGCTGACATTGTCAAGGTCTCTAGAGCACGTGTAGCTTGTGGGGCGTGTATGGTGAGAAGATACAAGTTCGATTCTTGGGATGTACAAATGGTTTACAATGTACGAATTTCTACCTGTTACTTTTTATTACAATAAGAACCGATTGTGAAGCTATACTATTACACTATGTAGGTAATGAGAAAGTATTGCAATCGGTCCAAATTTTCGAAATCGGGAAATGGGTGGAAATATCCGTTTCAGAGTCCCCTGAATACAAAAAAGATTGCAAATATCCATGGTTTTAGATTGATGTCTTTAATTGCAATTTTATTCCTCACTTTTATTTATCTAATTTTTTCTTTCCTTTTTTTTATTTTTAATGTACCTATCTTGTTTTAAAATGACGATAAAATGTCACCGAAAGATGAGGGCAAAAAGACAAGAAGAAAAAAGAAAGGAAAAATGTTGAAATTCTAAGATGACTTTGAAATGTCACAAAAAATGTGTTTCAAATTTCAAAAGATCACAATTTTCAGTTCAAAAGGAAAACAGAAAATGGGAAAATACAGTGTGCAACGCTTTTATAATCTCACATGATTAATTAGTAAGGCATTCATAATTACTTGGAATTTCTGGGCTTTATGAGTTTAGAGGGAGTTATTAATTTGAACGCTCTAAGAAAAGAGATTCATAAATTTGAGATACCTTCTTTGAATAAGTTCGAAAGCTAATCAAATAAATTCATCTGACACTGACATCAATTACATCATAAAAACCTACCTCCCTACCTAGGTACATATAGGGTAAGTGTACCATTTATTCGCCCACTTAAAAAATGTACCATTTATTGGCCCACCTGCCCACATTTATTTTTCTAATTTTTGTTTTTATGACTACAATTTTTGAATAGCACTGGTTCGATAACAGTCTTTAAGCCCTTTCTTTTGATGAAATTGGATCTTGAAAAAGTTCGTCCAGTTCAGACTTATGTGGCGTATGGTACAGGTGGGCCAATAAATGGTACGTTTTTTAGGTGGGCGAATAAATGGTACACTTACCCTATGACCAAATAGTTTAGTCCGTTTCTGTACTACCAAATACAATATTATGTAGGTACTTGTCAATTTTTTAATTACTAGGGTGCATTAAATTTTATGATTCTATTTTGAGATAGTCGGAGCTTGCGTGGCTGCCTTTATGTAATACCTACATAGAGCTATTTTACACGAAAAAACACTCTTTTTGTACAGCTGAATATGATCTCATACAACTCTAATAACACCACTGACATTTCTGATAATATTATTATTTAATTAAACTTCATAAGATCTTTCTCTTTCATTCTCTGCCCTTCTCACATTTCCGTGACATTTAAACTGTGCAATATGATGTAGGTACACAGAACATTTTTTATAATTCAATCAGAAAATATTAATTTCCTACTCCTGTGATACTATCTGCCACTCCTACACACTTTCTCCTCCTTGTCTTCTTTACCTTCACTTCCTTCTTCTTTCAATTCTTTAATTTTCCTCGAGTCTCCCGAAACAATAAACCCCGAGTACCTTACGAACTGACTGACTCACCTTCTATTCTATAAAAATACTTGCGGTACAATAGCAACAATCACCCAAAATCTAACCTTCGAAATCAAAATCCCTGCAAGGAAAGCAAACAATCAAAGTCCATTCAATTCCATTCTTTCTTATGTACATATTTGGGAGAGAAATGTATACCGAATCCAGATAAGTACCTCTCTTTTGTTTGAAATTCCAATTATAACGGTCCACGTGCTACCTATTTGAACAATTTGTGACAAGGACCATCATCCATACGTAAATATAAATACATGTTTACATGAGTGGTACCGTACCAAACATAATTTAGGTACAACATATGTTAACAAGAATAATAAATGGCGAGTACCTAGGTAGCGGCAAACTTTATGTTGTACATATGTAGTTCTTAATTGGGGTGCTGCGGTGCTGTCCCTAGAGATTTGGGAAGGAAAGGGAGTGAGATAGAAGGAGAAAGGAGCTAAGGTTACGTGGGAAAGAATGTAAGGATTCTAAGGCAATGTACAACACTAGATCCTCTATTTATCATTTTGGATATGCTTCAAATTTTCGGAGTCTGGCCTACAGTAAGGGAGAAAAACAAAGCTCGAGGGAGGGAGGGGGACTGGTTAATAGGTAAATATGGCCCTGATTCATAGGTGTTGTATGACTCTTCAGGCCATAATTTATTGGATCAAATAGGTACACCTCTACTTACTTCTTGGACGACACGGTTACATCGATAGCAGAGGTAGACAAACTTGCCCACTACAGAGATGAGAAATACAATGGACTGAAATATGGAGAAGGTGGATGACTTGCTGGGGCTGTAGAACGCTTCGGTTAGGAACCTGATAGACACATCCAGTAATGAAATAACGATAGAACTTTGGTATACCAGGCTTAACTCAATACACAAAAAGCCCACTCAGAGTCTTGGGTGTAGGGGCAAACAGCCCTAAAGGATGGGTTAAGCTTCTACGAATTTAAGGATCTTGGTACCTACGAGTATATGTTGTTGTTGTTGTTGTAGCGGCTTTAGCTTTCGCCGAATGGTGTTGGCAAAGTAAAGAAAAGACATCTTTTTGTATCTGCCATACACCGGGGTGATGGTCTCTAGCCATGTTTAATTGGCTCGTCCTGAACCGCAGTCAACCATCGTGAGGACTTGGGCTTAGTCTTTAAAAGCAGGGAGAACCCTTTGAAACTGCCAGCTAGCTAGGCTGGTTAGGGTTAGCTGTTCTCCTCCCTGTTTATAGTCCCACAGCCAGACGCTAGTCTACTCTCTGTTTAACGTCCCCTAGCCAGACCCCTTACCGTTCTCGAGATATTTTGTTTACAGACAGACAGACACACAGATACACACACGGACCCATGGCTGAAACTTTGGATTTAGGGTCTAGGGACCTCAAAACGTGTTTTGGCATCAAAAACTGACTATCGAAAATTTGACCCGATTACATTACTTTCCTTAAGGAAAGTAAAAAATGGTGTTTTGGATTATTATTCTGAAATCCAATTTTATCTAGTGTAAGAGGCCCTGATAACTTTGGGGGGGCTTAAGCTCCCCAAGCCCCCCCCATATCGCCGCCTATGGCCAAAACCAAGTTGGTTCATCCTGACGAAAAAACACCAATGGTGTAGATAGGTGGACCGACTATAAACGCCAATATGGGAAAAGGCGAAGTACCTAGATGATGATGTTATTTACCTACTATTACTTTCCTTATTTTATAAAAGTAGGTACCTAGGCGAAGTACCTACCATAATGATTATGTTATTTACCTATCATCACCATCACCATCACCATCACCATCACCATCACCATCACCATCACCATCACCATCACCATCACCATCACCATCACCATCACCATCACCATCACCATCACCATCACCATCACCATCACCATCACCATCACCATCACCATCACCATCACCATCACCATCACCATCACCATCACCATCACCATCACCATCACCATCACCATCACCATCACCATCACCATCACCATCACCATCACCATCACCATCACCATCACCATCACCATCACCATCACCATCACCATCACCATCACCATCACCATCACCATCACCATCACCATCACCATCACCATCACCATCACCATCACCATCACCATCACCATCACCATCACCATCACCATCACCATCACCATCACCATCACCATCACCATCACCATCACCATCACCATCACCATCACCATCACCATCACCATCACCATCACCATCACCATCACCATCACCATCACCATCACCATCACCATCACCATCACCATCACCATCACCATCACCATCACCATCACCATCACCATCACCATCACCATCACCATCACCATCACCATCACCATCACCATCACCATCACCATCACCATCACCATCACCATCACCATCACCATCACCATCACCATCACCATCACCATCACCATCACCATCACCATCACCATCACCATCACCATCACCATCACCATCACCATCACCATCACCATCACCATCACCATCACCATCACCATCACCATCACCATCACCATCACCATCACCATCACCATCACCATCACCATCACCATCACCATCACCATCACCATCACCATCACCATCACCATCACCATCACCATCACCATCACCATCACCATCACCATCACCATCACCATCACCATCACCATCACCATCACCATCACCATCACCATCACCATCACCATCACCATCACCATCACCATCACCATCACCATCACCATCACCATCACCATCACCATCACCATCACCATCACCATCACCATCACCATCACCATCACCATCACCATCACCATCACCATCACCATCACCATCACCATCACCATCACCATCACCATCACCATCACCATCACCATCACCATCACCATCACCATCACCATCACCATCACCATCACCATCACCATCACCATCACCATCACCATCACCATCACCATCACCATCACCATCACCATCACCATCACCATCACCATCACCATCACCATCACCATCACCATCACCATCACCATCACCATCACCATCACCATCACCATCACCATCACCATCACCATCACCATCACCATCACCATCACCATCACCATCACCATCACCATCACCATCACCATCACCATCACCATCACCATCACCATCACCATCACCATCACCATCACCATCACCATCACCATCACCATCACCATCACCATCACCATCACCATCACCATCACCATCACCATCACCATCACCATCACCATCACCATCACCAAAATTTTAACCAAAAGTGTGAAGTGTACAATGTAGGAACCGTTTTCTGTTATTCAATTAAGATAGCTATACTTTCAAAATGCTGGTTCCTAATTTTAACCAAAAGTGTGAAGTGTACAATGTAGGAACCGTTTTCTGTTATTCAATTAAGATAGCTATACTTTCAAAATGCTGGTTCCGGGATGATAGGGAGAAGTCACTTTATCCCGTTCAATCATAAAATACATAGTATAAATACATGACAATGACGTTCCACAGAGTCGCACACTCTATTGTCACTTGTTCGTTTTATAAAACTCCAAATCTCAAGTAGGGTTTAGGGTTCCTAAATCTAATCCTATTACGGTGACTACTAAATATAGGAAATTACTTATAATCTAAAATTCTAAACAGTCCATATCTTAAAACTAGGACAGACACAAGGCGTCTGGAACCTAAACATAATACTCACTGGGGTTGGCGAAATTGCTTGAATTTATTCGATAAGGCAAACCTCCAAATAGTTTCATTACATACAAAGTTAGAAATATTTTCAGCTTGGTGTTTTTTAATAAAAACATACTTTCTTCTCGCTGCATACTTTTAAATACGTAGGTAGATAGTAGCTTTGTATAGATACAAAATTAATTATTAAAAATTAAAAAAAAAGTTTTTATTTATTCCGCCCTGTTGCGTGAAAACCTAAAAACTTCAACTAGAAAAAAGAGGTATCCTGCTTCGGAACGTAAATACATTTGAAGTTGAAGTTTATGATATGTGTTTACTACTGAAGTTGAAGTTTTCTTGGGGGGAAAAATTGCGTACAAAATATCCTATCTCTAACAAAAGATCTATAAGAAAAATGCTAGTAAATATTTATTTGAAATAATGGGCGTTACAAATTCATCCAAAGTGATAATGCATCTAATACAGGCACCTACCTACCAGAAAGTACCTTACGTAGGATGATTAATTTGGGACAGATTAAATTAATTAGGTTTCAACTCCGATTAAAAATGAAGCATCAATCAAATATGATTTTTTTTTTCAGTTAAATAATTTTCCTACGAAAACGTCTGCCGGTTAAAAGGTATTTTCGGATTCGTTTTGAAAAAGGAAAATTGTCTTCAGTTAAATAATTTTCCTACGAAAACGTCTGCCGGTTAAAAGGTATTTTCGGATTCGTTTTGAAAAAGGAAAATTGTCAACACGGTCATTTTCATTTTACACTATCGAAGCATGCACTTGTCACAACATATTTGTTTCAAAGGTCGAAAGACGAGAGATGTGACGTTTAGAATGTTTAGATTACCTACCTATTTAGATATCCAGCATTTTTATTTCCTACGTCATTTCATGGGTTAACAATTTTCCTTTTCCTGCCTGTTACAGGGTTGAACTTAGGAGGCGGAGGGAAAATCTGGTGTGAACATCACACGACTTTCCTCATCCTATTGAATGGTGCTTATTTGGGTGTTCTGTTGTAACATTTATGCCTGTTACAGGGTTGAACATGAACAAGTTTGATGTTCCTTTTATTTCTGATGTAGTCAGCTCCCATGGCGTAATGGTCACTTCGCTCGCCTTGCACGCGGGCTGAACATGAACAAGTTTGATGTTCCTTTTATTTCTGATGTAGTCAGCTCCCATGGCGTAATGGTCACTTCGCTCGCCTTGCACGCGGGAGACCCGGGTTCGATTCCCGGCGGGGTCAAGAAATTTGTATCATGCAAATGATCGCCAAAAAACGGTCAAAATACCGCCAATGGCAGCACCTATTTTAACCAAACGTTTTGTGTTGCATCCTTGTCACATTTGTGAACTACATACCAAATTTCAAGTCTTTTAAGGACAAAGTAGGTACCTTTTTTCCAAAAAAAAAGTTTGATAGAATGAAGAGCAACTGTTGAGGTCCCATCGGCATTGTCCCGAAAGCGAAGTAAGGAAGACAGGATATGAGAAAGACAGCCGTTCCTAAAGCAAACGGACCCTTTTTACTTTCCTCATTCGACCCCGTGAAGACCATTTTCCTTGAGTTCCACAGTTCACTGAACCACCAGTAATTCTCGACGGATATCTATTACCAAGACGAGTAAGCTTTCTAATACACCATGCAAACATTTCACGCATCAACTATCTCTGTTTACTTATACCTCGTCTATTACCCTTCTTTTCTCGACAAAAAACCACCTCATTTTCCTCTCCACTCTTCCCATCTGTTTCTCTTTCCTGCTCTTCCAATAGATCAGTTGCGCTTACTTGGGTATTGCAAAGTCACAGAGCAGGAAAAATGAGGACCAACGGAATTTTTCTTTTTCTTCTACGACTTCCAGATCCCGAGATAAATCGATTTTTAAAATACCGGTAAATCGTGAAGTTTGACGTCACGGCATACGCTCCCGTAGGCGATGACGTCATAATTTATTACTTCCGCTTCGTTTGTTTGTGCGCAAGCGTTTCTGCACATTTTGACGTGAAATCTGACGTCACAACTCTTTGAACTTTTTCATTAGAACGGATAGGTACCTTTTTTTTAAAAAAAAAAAAAAAATTGATAGAATGAAGAACAACTGTTGAGGTCCCATCGGCATTGTCCCGAAAGCGAAGTAAGGAAGACAGGATAGGAGAAAGACAGCCGTTCCTAAAGCAAACGAACCCTTTTTACTTTCCTCATTCGACCCCGTGAAGACCATTTTCCTTGAGTTCCACAGTTCACTGAACCACCAGTAATTCTCGACGGATGGTATTTTATTGTAGAGCTTTGGTACCTGCAAATCCTTATACACAATGTACCTACTTACCTAAATAGGTACAAGAGAATTGGGAGACGAGTTTTATTGTAGAGCTTTGGTACCTGCAAATCCTTATACACAATGTACCTACTTACCTAAATAGGTACAAGAGAATTGGGAGACGAGACACTAGTTTATTTTTTCTTAGAAGATATTTTACTTTTTCAAACGTTGAAGATATATCTACAACCTGCCTACCTCCGGATATACGAGTAGTATTTTAAATCCATTTTTTTTCTCAACGCAAGAAAGAAGAATTTTCCACTTTGCAATTTTTCAAGGGATCTTTTTTTACCTTATTTTCTATCAATACCCGTTTCTTTGAGATTAAGTGAACCTTGCAAAAAGGTTCCCAATATAGAATTGAATAGGTAGTAGGTACAGGCACTCTGCGTCGATTCATTTCAATGTGCTCCTCAAGCTGTGTGGGAGTTATATTAAAGACATGGTGTGACATCTAAGTGCTCAAGGTGCTGAGGTTAACACAATTTTGCTTTTTGGTATAAAAAGTTTTATTCAATTGGGTTTTGAGATAGTCGGAGCTTGCATGGCTGCCTTTATGTAATACCTACCTACATAGAGCTATTTTACACGAAATACCTACATAGTATGTAATACCTACATAGAGCTATTTTACACGAAAAAATATTCTTTTTGTACAGCTGAATATGATCTCATACAACTCTAATAACACCACTGACATTTCTGATAATATTATTAGTTAATTAAACTTCATAAGATCTTTCTCTTTCATTCTCTGCCCTTCTCACATTTCCGTGACATTTAAACTGTGCAATATGATGTAGGTACACAGAACTTTTTTTATAATTCAATCAGAAAATATTAATTTCCTACTCCTGTGATACTATCTGCCACTCCTACACACTTTCTCCTCCTTGTCTTCTTTACCTTCACTTCCTTCTTCTTTTCCTTCATCCTCTTCTTTCAATTCTTTAATTTTCCTCGAGTCTCCCGAAACAATAAACCCCGAGTACCTTACGAACTGACTGACTCACCTTCTATAAAAATACTTGCGGTACAATAGCAACAATCACCTAAAATCTAACCTTCGAAATCAAAATCCCTGCAAGGAAAGCAAACAATCAAAGTCCATTCAATTCCATTCTTTCTTATGTACATATTTGAAATAGATTTAAAATACTACTCGTAGGTATATCCGGAGGTAGGCAGGTTGTAGATATATCTTCAACGTTTGAAAAAGTAAAATATCTTCTAAGAAAAAATAAACTAGTGTCTCGTCTCCCAATTCTCTTGTACCTATTTAGGTAAGTAGGTACATTGTGTATAAGGATTTGCAGGTACCAAAGCTCTACAATAAAATACCTATTCCTTATCTTATTATCAAAAAGGGTACCATTCTGAGAGACGACGAAGACTTTATTAATAAATCTTATTATCATCTTATTATGAACTCGTACATAATTTATATCATGTATCTACTACTTGCATAAATAATTATTTATACAAGTTGATTATTAGATATATTCTCCGATTCATAATAAAATAAAAAGTTCTTTTAAGCGTAAATACTTAGAACAATTTATTATTAAGTATTGTTTGTTAGAATCAAGCACAATTTTATTAATCTTTCCGAAACAAAGCTTTTACATCTCAAATGAAGAGGGTCGAAAGGCACAAAAAATAAGACATTATTCTCGAAAAATTCAAATCTGAGGTCAAAACTCCGAGAAAGTAACTTTAAAAGGTCGAAAATTCAATTTTTAATTGCCGTTCTATTGAAAAAGTTCAAAGAGTTGTGACGTCAGACTTAACCTAAAAATGCGCAGAAACGCTTGCGCACAAACAAACGAAGCGGGAGTCATGAATTATGACGTCATCGCCTACGGGAGCGTATGTCGTGACGTCAAACTTTACAAATTACCGGTATTTTTTAAATCGATTTATCTCGGGATCTAGAATTCGTAGAAGAAAAAGAAAAATTCCGTTGGTCCTCATTTTTCCTGCTCTATGACTTTGAAACATCACCCAAGTAAGCGCAACAGATCTACTGGGGATTTTTGCTTTCTATTTTTGCTTCCTTAACAAGATTTCCAATCTAAAGGGTCAGTGAACTTTCAGGTCCAAAGGAGAGAAATTTCGAAGTTTTAGATGTCTGTACACATGTGATGATGACTCTCTGAGTCAACTTCTAAAGAGGCTCAAAGGTGTTACCTCTATGTATAACTCTCAATAGGTACTTATCTACTTTATGTAATGAAGGATGTAGGTGTTAGTAAATTTAATTATAGCCTACTTTTGAAGATAACCACCGGTTTTGCGTGAGGTTAATGCCTTAGGCCACAGGTGTTTATTTATCTTTCCAAAAGATTAATTTTTAATTGGATACACGCTATTGAAAGGACACGCAACGCGTGGTGCTATACATTTATAAATTACATTCATTCATACTGACTCTTATTGCAAAGTAATTTCCCGCAACACAAAAAATCCAACTTTCCACATAGAGTATGTAAAGTGTGTTTACACTGACGTCTACAGTACAAATATTACAAGCGAATTATAGCGTATAGCATAATGTATAGATAGGTATTTGGCAGTAGCGTGTGATGAGATTTTCAAAAGGGGAAGTCGAATCTTTCAAAGTGAGCTTTTCCATAGGGAAGTCAGAAGTCTGCAAACTGAAACTTTGACTGGATTTTTTTTCTTCTTCTTGTTTTTTGTCTCTCGTTACCGACAAAAAAGTTGCTTGTCTTGAAAATTTGCGTTACCTACCTAACCTGTCAAACACACGACTAATTTTCATAAACAGTATAATATACAATATGTATATCTATCTGCTGGAAGTCTGGCTAGGGGACGTTAAACAGAGAGTAGACTAGTGTCTAGCTGTGACACTATAAACGGAGGAGAACGGCTATAACCCTAACCAGCCTAGCTAGGTAGCTAGCTGGCAGTTCTGCAAAGGGTTCTCTATGCTTTTAAAGAATAAGCACAAGTCCTCACGATGGTTGACTGCGGTTCAGGACATGCCAATTAAACATGACTAGAGACCATCACCCCGCTGGGGTGTATGGCAGATAAAAAAGACAGCTTTTCTTTATTCTGACATCACCATTCGGCTACAACTGAAGCCGCTACAACAATAACAACAACATCTATGTATCTCCTGGTGATCAGGTTGAATAGTCACCATTTTCGCTAAATGGTAGGTTTGGTACGTAGGGGCGTAGGGAGGAAGGGAAGCCATGGTTTCCTATATTTCATATAGGATACGCCACTGGTATTTGCTATTGAATTTCCATTACATGAGTGAGAAGTTTTGTTTGATTTTTAATTTCCTTTGTAAGTGCGAATGTGTGTGCATTTGTGCGGAATGCACGTTTCTCCAATGATGTTTTATTTGTTGCATACCGCATGTCACATCAAATAGTAACGCTGTAACAGGAACTGTTTCAGAGGCAGAAAATGCCACAGGCTCAGGCAATCAGCCATCAGACCGGCCATTCATTCTTAGGCTGTCTGAAGTTGGAACGTGTGTTGCGGGAAGACTTTCAGTCTTCAGACCATCTAGCGTGTGAGAGTTTCAACTTTCGACTGTCTCGGAGACTTAGGTCTGTCAGTCCAATGTCTTCCTTTCTTTTGTCTTTTTGGTTCATCCTAAACGTGCCAAGTTGATGTCTAATAAAAAGACTCCTTTAAAGTTACTTTTTCGGAGTTTGGACCTCAGATTTGGATTTTTCACAACTTTTTACGTAGGAATCAACCTATTATTAATAGATAATATTTTCCCGATTGCAACTCCTCCATTCTTCTTGTTCCTCCTTCCTTCTCCTTCGTCTTCTTCTTGTCCTTCTTTCTTCTTCTTCTTCTTTACTATTATTATGTTTCTCACCAATAAATTTACTTGTATCTTGTATTATTTTTTGTTATTGTTCGGTACTGATGAACTACCCGCCTAATTTTCGGTTCCAATCAACGGACCGCCTGATGTTTACATCATGTTACTAGGCAACCAAGTTGTTTAGTGTTTCCCAAAGCAGTAAGAAAAAATCTAAGATTTTTAAGAAAAATGTCCAAATCCTGTATATCCCAATTTTCCTTCAAATAAAGTTCCTTTTTTCCTTCCAACAAGTACATTTCCAACAAGTTTTCCTTTCCAATAAGTTTATTTCCTACAAGCAAGTTTAGAACCCAACAGTTATCTTATAATGATCAACTGCATTTCTCTTTTTTTCTGTTGTGTCATCTCCACTAACAATAACACTGCCAAGAGTATAAAGTAATTGGGAGTTCTGTTATCTCCACCAATAAGTGCACAGAGTTACAAGTAAATGGACTATCAATTTTCTTTTTCCTAATCCTTGTTATAAGTTATAAACGTTTCCAATCCGACATTTTCATATCAATCGTGGATTTTTCCAGACTAAAGAGAGCAAGATAAGCCCCGACATTTGAAAAAAACAAGAGGAAAATTCGACAAAAATACAAGTCAGTTGGATGAAATATTATTATGTGAGTAACCTTAATTTTCATATTACTTACCAACTCATTTGGAAAGACTAGGGAAGAAGTGAGTAGGGAGGGAGATCGTTAAAGGAGGAGAGAACGAAGGGAAGAGAGAATGGAGAATAGGCAGAAAGGGAAAAGAGATAAAGCCCCAAATTTTAACAAGAGAGAGAGAGAGAGAGAGAGAGAGAGAGAGAGAGAGAGAGAGAGAGAGAGAGAGAGAGAGAGAGAGAGAGA
>NW_007377767.1:87066-114387 GCF_000475195.1 Diaphorina citri
GGAGGAGGAGAAGAAGAAGGAGGAGGAGAAAAAGGTAGGTATTTTTTTCACCCATAGGATCTTAACAGGTAGAGGTAGTCATTGAAAAGTTTTTTTCATATGAAAATAAATAAACAAAAAAAGAAAAAAAGAAAAAGAAACGTCTAAAAGAAAAAAGAAAGAATATTTTAATAAAATTTCTGTCACTTTTAGGTAGTGGGTACAAGTATCAATATCAACAAGTACACAGTCATCATCACCTTGTCCAATCGTAGAAGACAGAACTCTAGTATAATGGTAACCAAAAAGGTATTGGTCATTATCATTATGTACTTAGCTATCCATAATAATACCATATCCCGTTTCCTGAAAGCGGTTAGTTGTTATTGGTTAAAATCAAATGTTTGGAATTTATTCATGTTCATTAAATTCCCGAGGCTGGAAGAAGCCTTGTTTGTTCCTCATTATTTGAGGAATGTTTAAAGTTTAAATGTATGTTCTTATTTTAGATAGGTACTGTTCTTGTTCGAGGAAACTATTTGTCTTTCCATTTCAACCTTGAAAACATTTTCACTCGATATTGGGAGTAGGCAATTCATGACACCTACTATAAAGTACAGTGGTAATATATTAAAATTTATTCTTGTCACATATAAGTTTGTATGATGGAATAATTTCAAGGAAGGTTCATATTTTACTTTTACAAGTTTGATCTTCTTGAGTAGAATAGAAAAGGTATGAGTAACTCACCTCCTGTACGACACGGTTACACCTATAACACAATGACACAAACGGTCCAACGACAGTCACCAGAAAAATAACAGACTGGAACGCCGAAAATTTCGAGTCTGGATTTTTCATGGATTCTTCTAGAAATCGCAACATAGAGAACATGAAATAGATGACGCGTACTGTAGAGCTTACGCCTATGATCATGAGGTCTACACGGACACATTTGGAACAGAGGTCAGTCAAGTTTGTCAGATTCCAATGAGTTTGCATGATGTCGAGTATGTTGGTGATGATACGTCGGTTGTAGTTGTTGAACAAACCATCCACCTGACTGTTTAATCCCATGTAACCAAGCTCTAGTATCTTCAACATGAGAGCCGTAACACAAGCGTTCGCCAAAGTCAAACAAATGAGCAAATACGGTGGACTGAACTCCAGAACGAAGTGGAACAACATCTTACTGCGGTTCATTTGATAGATGAAGGATACAACTTGGAATGTGAGGAAGAGGAGGATGAGGAATGAAGTGAGGAGAGGGATCTTGATGTTCATAGGACCTATGATTCGGTTCATATCGTTCAAACATTGTAACGTGAGTTGTTTTCGGTAGAATAACACTGAGAGCATGGCAGAAATGCAACCTAGAATGAAAAGTGTCGATTTAGATTGGGAACTGGGTTTGTTGGGTGAAAGAGCTCACTGTGTGAGAATCCTGCCCATAAATCCTTTGAAAAATGTAGGTACAATAATAAAATTGGACATTGCTTTGTACATACGAGTGAGTAGGGATATGTTTTTCAATCGTGTTGAGCGCATTGCATAATCAACTTATTTCAGGGCGCTCATACAAAATATGCTCTCCACAGGTCTTACGTAGGGTTTCAGGGTTTTCAGCAACCTTCCCACCGTAAACCAACATAACAGGGTTTCTCACCTATGTACACAACCCAAACAATGACCAAATGGACACACACATTCCTGCACACCGGACCCCAGCAAATATCGTCGAAACAGGAGCTATATTTGGTGGCCAAATCAAATGTCAGACGAACATTGGTGTACCCGACAAATAAACCGATGAGTGCGTAGATATAGGAGATAAAAAGTCCGACTCTGGAGTGGTACAGAAGGTCTTGATCTGTAAACACGAAAATAGAGGTGTTTAAAAATTACTCAGTTCGGGGTTGTCTGCAAAAAGTTATAGCCATTTTTCTGGGCGTCTAAAAAAAAGGACGCTATGCACTAATGGGTTAGGAACTGGGAGAATCTTACAATGCTAGCTTGTGATATCACTTATCCGCTGGAAAGATTGATCTACATTGAAACAGGCGTTGTACAGATAGAAAAAGTTCCAACTTACCAATATTGTCTGACGAAGAAAAAATAGGGGAAAAAATGCTCTGTCCCTAACCAATTACGTAAGTACAAAGTTATTAGCACAGTTAGATATGTTACCTGAATGAAAACCTGGCATGGATAAATGTTTGACATCCCATTTGTACGGGAGGAGTCCAAAGTAGAATCCAATATAGACGATTGGCAACAGAGGGGCATAATGTATGAACTTGTTGCCAAACATACTCGCAGTTCGTGAATTAGTGGATGTGCTGAAACTACCACTAGATTAACACTTGGATGTGTACATTTTTTTCCATGTCATCAAAAAACGTTCTCTAATGCAATGGCCTTGTAGATTCCAACACCAAAACTTTCTCCAAGTCAAAGGCCTTGTAGATTCCAACACCAAAACTTTCTCCAAGCCAAAGGCCTTGTAGATTCCAAAACCGAAACTTTCTCCAAGTCAAAGGGCAAATTTCAAGTCTGTAGCTCTTACCGTTCTCGAGATATTTTGTTTACAGCCAGACAGACACACGGACCAATGACCAAACTGACCATCGAAAATTTGACCCGATTACATTACTTTCCTTCCTATAGGGTAAGGAAAGTAAAAAGGAAAAGGAGAGAAATGTATACCGAATCCAGATAAGTACCTCTCTTTTGTTTGAAATTCCAATTATAACGGTCCACGTGCACCTATTTGAACAATTTGTGACAAGGACCATCATCCATACGTAAATATAAGTACATGTTTACATGAGTGGTACTGGTACTGTACCAAACATAATGAAGGTACAACATATGTTAACAAGAATAATAAATGCCGAATAGGTACCTAGGTAGCGGGAAACTTTATGTTGTACATATGTAGTTCTTAATTGGGGTGCTGCGGTGATGTCCCTAGAGATTTGGGAAGGAAAGGGAGTGAGATAGAGGGAGAAAGGAGCTAAGGCTACGTGGGAAAGAATGTAAGGAGTCTAAGGCAATGTACAACACAAGATCATCTAGTTATCATTTTGGATATGCTTCAAATTTTCTGAGTCAGGCCTACAGTAAGGGAGAAAAACAAAGCTCGAGGGAGGGAGGAGGACTGGTTAATAGGTAAATATGGCCCTGATTCATAGGTGTTGTATGACTCTTCAGGCCATAATTTATTGGATCAAATAGGTACACCTGAAAACGAAACAATGAGGGAATAAGGGGGAGAGGGAGCATGTCACATGTGCAACCCTGTATAACCTGTATTGGTACTTGTATGACATTATCATGTACATACATTAATATTTGATTATTACCTATGTACTGATAAAATAATAACATTAGTATCGCACTTGACTGAGTTTAGAAAGTAATGGGATGAGAAACACTGACAGAGGGGACAAACGACATGTACCTACCTACCTACGTCATATATTAGATAGGTACCTATAGGTACATGACAAATTTGACTTTCATATATATCAAAAATTACTTTCATGGCAAACACTGAATCCTCTCTTTTTCGTTGACCTAGGTATATGTATGTACATATATTTTTTTTTTTATTTTTTTTTTATGTAAGTACCTATTTAAATTCATATTTATTGTCAGCTCCCATGGCGTAGTGGTCACTGCGCTCGCCTTGCACGCGGGAGACCCGGGTTCGATTCCCGGCGGGGTCAAAAAATCATACAATGCTGCAGTGAGCACCAAAGTTGTGACATAATAACACAAAGAAACTGCATTTCTGATGTATTAAAAAAAAAAAAAATAATAAAATAAAATAAAAACACAAAGAAACTGCATTTCTGATGTATCAATTAGGATAGACGCAGCTGTAAAAAAAGGACTATGTTCCTATTTCCCTACTCTTCTGAGTTTCTCCCTGCTATCAATATAAAATCAAAATAAATTATGTAAAATTTATGAAGATTCTGAGCTAGAGGAGAGAAGGAACAACACACATTTCTTCTTTATTTGAATTGTGATTAAAATACGAAACGTTTAAGTACTCAAAGGTACAAAAAGTACTAAATGTGAGTAGTCACTTCTTGAGAGAATCAATAAATAACTATTATCTATTCTGATGACTTTCATTGATCAAATGACCGAATTCACATTAAAGAACATTTAACTTTACACAGTTACCTACTTGCAGGTTTTCTGTAAAAATAGTAATCTCCTTGGAAGAAAATAGCAATTAAAAGTATGTAGGTACACATATCAAGCTCTGTTCACACTAAATTGACCAAATTCATTGACATGATCAACAAAGTGTAAAAGGAGCTCACAACACAACAATTTGTTAATTCAGCGATCAATAATCTTGAGTTCATCAATGCCCCAGTCCTCATAACTATTATCAGGCAGGTATCGTCGAATGATGATTGGAATTTTTCTTGCCTTCAACTCTTTCATTGCAATCTGGAGGGGGTCTGTTTCACCTTCTAACTCAACCATGACTGGAGCACACATAGCGATCTGTAGTGCACGTGTCCCCAACACTCGTGCCCTCTCGTACCTAATAATAGAGAACAAGATATTGTATTATTAGACAAATTTCATAAACTAATATTAAGGCATAAACAACAAGCTGGGTCCGTCCCTCCGGGAATTTTTTAGCCCGTAGTTTATTCAATCGTGATTAAAGAAAATCAGTACCTATGTACCTACCTAAACCATTAGACTGCCTATAAGGTCATTGGGCTGTATGCTGTATTATTGTTCTTTTATCAATAACTTATAGCATATTTTCCATTCATTTGCACCACCATTTCCGTGTTCCTGGTAAAAAGACCTTTAATTTGATATATAGGTCGATCAGGTTTGGATAAGTCCTTCTATGGGGACAGACCGACAGACCGACCGACAGACCGACCGACCGACAGAGTGACAGACACCGAAGCGAATACAATAGTCCGTCCCTTATACCTTTTTATTACTATTGTAATAATAAAGGACGGACTAAAAACCATTAGACTGCCTATAAGGTCATTGGGCTGTATGCTGTATTATTGTTCTTTTATCAATAACTTATAGCATATTTTCCATTCAAATTTGAAATGACATTGGCTCCAATTTGTATTTTTCATTCCCTTGTCCACCTTTTACATTACCTTCTACACCATTAGGATTCCCTAGTGTGGCTTTTTATTTTGCCTGTAAAATTTAAAAATTTATCAGCTGATTTTTTAACTGTCCATTTTTTACCCCCACTACCAAAATTAAAAAAAAAAAAAAAAATCTCAATGCTAATGTGCTTAACATTAGAATGGAAAATGGGGCTTTACTTGGTCATATAGTGGGTTGTAATTCTGTTCTCTCTCTGGACACCTCCTCCTGCTTCAGATGACGGCAAAATGTCAATGTTTTCTCCATCTTCCTGTAAACATAGAAGGCTTATAATGAGAACTCTAGAACTTCGATGTTCTATTTTTAATACCACTTTCGGTTTGAATATGAACTGCTTTTCAATGTTCAAAATCATTATTTTGTCACTTGTCTTTTTTTTATCTTACTGACCCATTAGAGTATTTAAGATGACCAAGGAGTCTTTCCTATGTAACTTTTCACAAGAAATCAATCGATAAACAACATTTTTGATGGACACATCAATTCTTTCTTCTAATAAACCAGCGATACATAGGTACTCGTAATTGGTTAATATTATGTACAACTGCATACCAAACGATGCCTATTTATTCTCAGACGATAGAAATACCGAATACGAGATACGAACATTTAAAAAGATTTACCAATATTTGTAAAATGGTACATAGGTAGGTAATTAAGTAACTCTATTTGTATTCTTTCTTTAGCAAGTTGTACTTGAACAAAGTCATTAAAAATGTTCGTTTCGGAGCTTATTCAACTCGCGCCTTCTTTCAGACAGAAAAGACAAACGTTCCTTTTTTTATTAAACGACAATAAAATTAAAGAACCGTCTCAACGGAGACTTTGTAAAAGAAATTCGGGTCTCGCGTAATACTTCAAATTTGCATAAAGTAAAATATGCTAAGATGCCAAGGGAAAGAGTAAAAGACAATGAAAGAAACCAGAACCTCCTACTCATGGATGATGAAGAAACTGGGGTAGGTACTAAACGAGAAAATAATCATAGATTGAAATATAAAGGACAATATAGTCAGAACAACATGTTTGATATTCAATGGAGAGGAGAATGAAACCCAGCGAAAAGAAGGAGGTATAGAAGAAGTGAGAAGAAAAGAGGAGAGGAGGGAAAAAGAAGGGAGAGAAGAGAAAAGGTGACAAAAGGAGGTGGAAGAGGAAGGAAAAGAAGACGAGGGAACCGAATTTGAAAGAGAGAACAAGGGAGATTGAAAAGGAGACGGGAAAATAGGACAAAGAGACAAAAGACGAAAGAGAGTAAAAGGAGAAAATTGAAGGACGGCGAAAATAATTGGAAGAAGGGGAGGAGAAGAGAAAGAAGTGTAGAGAAGAGTAATAGGAGGCGGAGGAGGAAGGAAAATCTGGTGTGAACATCACACGACTTTCCTCATCTTATTGAATGGTGCTTATTTGGGTGTTCTGTTGTAACATTTACAATATCTCTAACCGTTTAGTCGATATAGCTGAAAACCGCCAAAAAGCGGTCGAAACCCGTCCAAAAGTCGCGTCAAAATACCGCCAACGGCAGCACCTATTTTAACCAAACTTTTTGTGTTGCATCCTTGTCACATTTGTGAACTACATACCAAATTTCAAGTCTTTAGCTTATACCGTTCCCGAGATATTGTTAAATTGAGTCTTTCCTATGTAACTTTTCACAAGAAATCAATCGGTGTCCATGTAAGGGTTCTAGGAATGATGGTTCACGAAATATGCGCTTGTAACAAGCCAATATCAAAAAATTTTGAAAGTTATATCCACTTTTTTCTTACACCAATAATTTACGACATAAAGCCTGATTCCCTCGAATTGGCCATCAAAAATTTTGTCAAAAGAGAACAAATGTGCCATCAAATTCATTACAAGTACATACAAGACAAGTATTGTTTAGTCCTTCTCCCCCCCCCAATACGTTTCTATATAACACAAAATTACAGCGCCGCAGGCAAAATTTTTGCGAGAAAATTTAAGTAGCCCCTTCAAGGTTTAAATACTCAAATAGATCTCAATGCCTAGTAAATAAATAAAGGAGTTAATTATCTGGGTACATAGCTTTAGTTCAACAGGGTGTCTACCAAAATGGAAAAATAAAATTCCCTGACTTTTCTCGGTTTTCCAGTCCATTTTTTCCAAATTTCCAGTCTACTTTACAGGCGAATTTTTTTCGAGAAAACATGAGTTGCCCCTTCAAGGTTGCATACTTTTTTATGGACCGAAAATTCTTTTTTTTTTTAGGCTTTGAAAAATTCCCTGAATTTTTTGGATTTTTGTCAATTTTTTGAGAAATTCCCTTGACAATTCCCTGACTTTTTTTGGATTTTTGTCAATTTTTTGAGAAATTCCCTGACAATTCCCTGACTTTTCCAGTCTCCGTGAAATTCCCTAACAATTCCCGGTTTTCCAGTCTGGTAGACACCCTGTTCAAGCTTGGTCAAACCATATAAAATGGAAACAAATCAACAAACAGTCTTGATTATCTGATCTGCCTGTTTATTTTTCTAATTTGTAGGACAAGAGATTTAAATAGCAAATCATTTAACATCACATTTATTGAAAAAAACTTACTTCATTTTCATCAATAATGTCCTCAATTTCTGGGTCTTCATCAACATCATCAAAATCATCTCCAGCACTGTAAAAAAAAACAGCTTGTTATACATACTTCCATAGAATTTTGTGCAATAGTCCTTGTCCGATCAAACACAAACAACAGTGCAATAGTCCTAAACTAAAATGGACGCGGCACATAAGGGATCAGGAAGAGACAGCCATGGAATTTTATGAGTGGATGAACAATTTTTAATTTTATTAATTTCCAACAGTCAATTCCTTTCCACAATTTTTGATTAATGAGGACAAAATTTCATACCTTAGCTGGGATTGAACCCTTACCTCCTCCTGGTGAGCACCAACTACAACACCCACCAAGGGCAAGGGGGCTTGGGTCACTCAGGGGTATTTGATAAATCACTTCTCTTCATATGCAGAAATAAACCTATGATTTTTAAATTTCTTCTATGTTGGAGTTGATTGCAGAATATGATGTTAGCATTGCTTCTTGGAACAGCCTAATAGTAGAGTAAGCACCCATTTACCTAGCTAAAGAGGGCGCTTTTATGCTGCTGATAGGAACTTGACCAATTTTACTTACTCCTCATGTTCAAAGTCATCAGCCATTTTTACAAAGGGGCTGGTTTACTGGTTAGTAGATTATCTGGTCACTGGTCAGTGAACTGAATTTTCGGATTTATGCCTCAGGAAGTTTGTGATTTTTGAAAATACCCCGTAATGTTCAAAAAATAGGAGAGAAACATTCGTCCACACGCTATACTACTTTCCGTTTCGAGTGTTTCGATCAAACACAAATTCAAAATTTCCCGCTGCCCGCAAAAATGTTTTGTTTACAAATTTATTCTGGGTTTACTGGGTGGTCCATAAAATAAACAAAAAAATAGGAGAGAAACATTCGTATACTACTTTCCGTTTCGAGTGTTTCGATTAAACACAAATTCAAAATTTCCCGCTGCCCGCAAAAATGTTTTGTTTACAAATTTATTCTGGGTTTACTGGGTGGTCCATAAAATAAACTGGCGGCTGATGTAACATTTTTTTATGGGTGCGAATTTTGTTAATATTTTTCTCTTTCTAATTTAATTTTCAAGTAGGTACCTGTAGGTACCTAGAGGTATTTGATGATTTATTACTTTCTTTTCGTATTTTGTTTTGTAAATTTCTGCCGTAAGTACTTGCAGAATGAAGATTTTAATTTTATTTTTTATTGAAAAACTTCAAAAATCATTGACGATGTAAACGGACCTTACATCTACAACGAGCACAAAATTTGATTTTCAACGAGCACAATTTTTTTTGTTTACAAATCGAAAAAAAAAAAAAAAAAAATCCTCTGTCATCCCCAAACTCAAAACGTTTGGATGAAACAAGATTTTCTTTTCTAACGTTTGATATCTTAACATCTTTACTAGTAGAGTTACCTTTAGCCCCTACAAAATACCAAACTATACTGCCATGTCCATTATAGTCATCAACAGTGATGCCCACTTCCACACGGAAATGAACAACTGCGGAACTAAACTGGTTGTGGTGGACTTCACAGCATCCTGGTAAGTCAAGTACCCATTCAATATAGTCGACCACCTATCCCTAAATTCTTGTAATCTATCTCAATAATTATGCTGATAAAGAGAACCCCTATTATACTAGGACTCTGCATTTCTAGTCTTCTCGATGGTTGACTGCGGTTCAGGGCAAGCCAATTAAACATGGCCAGAGTCCATCACCCTGGTGTATGGCTGATGGAAGAGATATTTTCTCTATTTTGTCATCACCTTTCGGCTATAGATAAACTGCTACACCTACAACTCTGCATTTCTCACTCACAAAATTGAACTGAGTTGAAGTATCCTACAACCCACAAGACATTTTCTATGCAAGAAGTGTCATGGAAAGTCTACTGATTGGTGCTAGACTTACCTTATCTGTTTCAATATAAGATGCACTTAGATTAAGTTACATGCTACTAGATACAATTTGTAAGATGTTCATAGCTTACATTATCTCTGACTTGATCATATGTTTACTTTCAGGTGTGGACCATGTCAGAGAATAGCGCCTGTATTTGAACAACTGTCAAGAAAGTATCCGAATGCTGCTTTCTTCAAAGTAGATGTTGACCAGAATCAAGATTTGGCTGCTGCCCAAGGTGTCAGTGCTATGCCCACTTTTATCTTCTTTAGGAATAAGGTACGGGGATTTCACAAAGCACTAAGTACTATTTATCTTAGGAAATGAATAAGAACTAATGTTTTTTTTACTTTCTATTACTACAGTATAGTGAGCTATACTGTAGTAATTGCAATTGGTCCAAATATTCAAAATCAGGAAATGGTTGGAAATATCCGTTTTGGGATCCCCTGATGTCAAAAAAGTGGTTTTTAGAGTTATGAAAGAATTGCAATTGGTCCAAATATTCAAAATCAGGAAATGGTTGGAAATATCCGTTTTGGGATCCCCTGATGTCAAAAAAGTGGTTTTTAGGCCATTGTCTGTATGTACGTACTACAGGTTTAAATGGGAAAAAGTAAAAAGTTGTACACAAAATATCTCAAGAACGGTTTGTCGTAGAGCGATGAAATTTAGTATGCTATACCGGTAGGGTCCAAGGACGCAACTGTAATAATTTGGTAAAAATCGGACAGTCACTTATCCAGATATCAACCAAAGTCAATGTTGCTTTAAAAAAAAGGTTCAATTTTTGGACACTTTTAAATGATCCCTTATTACATGGGAAGTACCTATTTTGAGATATAAAATTTTCAACCATAAGAACAACATTGTTGATGGACACTTCAATTCTTTCTTCTAATAAACCAACGATACATAGGTACTCGTAATTGGTTAATATGTACAACTGTATACCTAGCGATGCCTATTTATTCTCAGACGATAGAAATACCGAATACGAGATACGAACTTTAAAAAAATTTACCAATATTTGTAAAATGGTACATAGGTAGGTAATTAAGTAACTCTATTTGTATTCTTTCTTTAGCAAGTTGTACTTGAACAAAGTCATTAAAAATGTTCGTTTCGGAGCTTATTCAACTAGCGCCTTCTTTCAGACAGAAAAGACAAACGTTCCTTTTTTTAACAAACGACAATACAATTAAAGAACCCTCTCAACGGAGACTTTGTACAAGAAATCCGGGTCTCGCGTAATACTTCAAATTTGCATAAAGTTCATAGTAAAATATGCTAAGATGCCAAGGGAAAGAGTAAAAGACAATGGAAGAAACCAGAACCTCCTACTCATGGCTCATGGATGATGAAGAAACTGGGGTAGGTACTAAACGAGGAAATAATTAGGTATAGACTGAAATATAAAGGACAATATAGTCAGAACAACATGTTTGATATTCAATGGAGAGGAGAATGAAAACCAGCGAAAAGAAGGAGGTATAGAAGAAGTGAGAAGAAAAGAGGAGAGGAGGGAAAAAAAAGGGAGAGAAGAGAAAAGGGGACAAAAGGAGGTGGAAGAGGAAGGAAAAGAAGACGAGGGAACAGAATTTGAAAGAGAGAACAAGGGAGATTGAAAAGGAGACGGGAAAATAGGACAAAGAGACAAAAGACGAAAGAGAGTAAAAGGAGAAACTCGAGATACCAACTCCTAATCTCGTATAAATAAATATTACTTTTTTTTATTATTATTTTTTTTTATACCTAAGCAAGGGAAAAGCCCCACTTTGGCCAATAATATTACTTCTGCAGGGTAATATGAAGGAAAACGGCTCAGGATTTTCTTCGAAATTTTCAGAAAGAGAGTAAAGGTCCACACACAGCCGACCGGCCATCGATCGATGTCGACTGCATTGTCCACACTCCCTCGACAATATAGATTTTCCTCGTCGATCGACGGCCGGTCGACCATATTTGGACACACCTTAGGAGACTCAGGTCCCTAGGTCTTACCTTCAAAGTACCACCAAGCGAAGTAGGCGCGAGTCCACTGGAAGAAGAACGCGATCACTTGAACCAACACAAACACAATAACCGATATGGAGGCTATCGGCAACTTTATCTTCAACAGGGCTGCCATGCGAACACTCTTGTTGAGAATATACAGGGTGCGCAACTTCCGGCAGTACAACACGTTGACAATGCTGGTCACATTTTGCAAGTCAATCATCCAAATGATGACCATGTGAGCGCAGATGTTACGACAGATCGGACCGAAGCAAATGTCCTCTAGACAAGACTTGTGGATTTTGAATTGGGCTATGGTGAACTTGATGTTGTCGTAGACAACTATGAGGTTGATAACGAGGAACCCGTACGAGAGAAGACGACCAATCGAACACAGGGAGATGATCTTCTTGCCTGGAAATTACAGAGGCTGACTACTACAGCTGGAACCCAACTTGAAATTTTAACCAAAAGTGTGAAGTGTACAATGTAGGAACCGTTTTCTGTTATTCAATTAAGATAGCTATACTTTCAAAATGCTGGTTCCGGGATGATAGGGAGAAGTCACTTTATCCCGTTCAATCATAAAATACATAGTATAAATACATGACAATGACGTTCCACAGAGTCGCACACTCTATTGTCACTTGTTCGTTTTATAAAACTCCAAATCTCAAGTAGGGTTTAGGGTTCCTAAATCTAATCCTATTACGGTGACTACTAAATATAGGAAATTACTTATAATCTAAAATTCTAAACAGTCCATATCTTAAAACTAGGACAGACACAAGGCGTCTGGAACCTAAACATAATACTCACTGGGGTTGGCGAAATTGCTTGAATTTATTCGATAAGGCAAACCTCCAAATAGTTTCATTACATACAAAGTTAGAAATATTTTCAGTTTGGTGTTTTTTAATAAAAACATACTTTCTTCTCGCTGCATACTTTTAAATACGTAGGTAGATAGTAGCTTTGTATAGATACAAAATTAATTATTAAAAATTAAAAAAAAAAAAGTTTTTATTTATTCCGCCCTGTTGCGTGAAAACCTAAAAACTTCAACTAGAAAAAAGAGGTATCCTGCTTCGGAACGTAAATACATTTGAAGTTGAAGTTTATGATATGTGTTTACTACTGAAGTTGAAGTTTTCTTGGGGGGAAAAATTGCGTACAAAATATCCTATCTCTAACAAAAGATCTATAAGAAAAATGCTAGTAAATATTTATTTGAAATAATGGGCGTTACAAATTCATCCAAAGTGATAATGCATCTAATACAGGCACCTACCTACCAGAAAGTACCTTACGTAGGATGATTAATTTGGGACAGATTAAATTAATTAGGTTTCAACTCCGATTAAAAATGAAGCATCAATCAAATATGATTTTTTTTTTTTCAGTTAAATAATTTTCCTACGAAAACGTCTGCCGGTTAAAAGGTATTTTCGGATTCGTTTTGAAAAAGGAAAATTGTCAACACGGTCATTTTCATTTTACACTATCGAAGCATGCACTTGTCACAACATATTTGTTTCAAAGGTCGAAAGACGAGAGATGTGACGTTTAGAATGTTTAGATTACCTACCTATTTAGATATCCAGCATTTTTATTTCCTACGTCATTTCATGGGTTAACAATTTTCCTTTTCCTGCCTGTTACAGGGTTGAACATGAACAAGTTTGATGTTCCTTTTATTTCTGATGTAGTCAGCTCCCATGGCGTAATGGTCACTTCGCTCGCCTTGCACGCGGGAGACCCGGGTTCGATTCCCGGCGGGGTCAAGAAATTTGTATCATGCAAATGATTGATTCCGTGACTGGCTGTTGCGGGGCCCACTCAGCCTCGGTACTTACTTCTTGGACGACACGGTTACATCGATAGCAGAGATAGACAAACTTGCCCACTACAGAGATGAGAAATACAATGGACTGGAATATGGAGAAGGTGGATGACTTGCTAGGGCTGTAGAACGCTTCGGTAAGGAACCTGATAGACACATCCAGTAATGAAATGACGATAGAACTTTGGTATATCAGGCTTAACTCAATACACAAAAAGCCCATTCAGAGTCTTGGGGTGTAGGGGCAAACAGCCCTAAAGGATAGGTTGCTTCTACGAATTTCAGGATCTTGGTACCTACGAGTATATCAGGGCCTTTAGGGGTCCCGCAGAGATGTTTAGAGGCCCCGCAGGAGCACCTAAATGTCCGGATCAAAACTCAATTTTGATCAGATGATAAACAATCAGATTGCAAAATCCGAAATTTCTTCAAAGAGGTTTGACAGAGGGAACTGTACCTGCAAAGGTCTTGTCGTCCCTAAATCGAAGAGAGAAGGGATACAGGATAGGAGAAAGCCAGCCGTTCGGAGAACGAACATTATTCGTTCAGGAAAAATCCGCCTCGGGCGGGAATCGAACCTGCGGCCTAGCGCTTACAAAGCAGACATGCTACCAACCAAGCTAACTAGACTGGCACGTAAGTTATTTTTTTTCTGTAAAGTTATTTTACGATTCATTTACATATTTGTGATGCAGATACAAAACCATCCGTTTTAGGTTTTAGGTATGGGTTTTAGAGTGCTAAATTCCCAAGAAAGAGTGGATAAAAAGAGTACAATACCACAGAAATCTCCCAAAACTGTCTGTCCTTCTAGGAACATGAACTCCCCTTAGATTAGAATATACCTCATTTATACTGCCAGGATGAGACTGAAAAGTCCCTTTACCCCTAATAGAATGGACATGACCACGCACCTCAGGATAAGAAACATGAAGTAGATGACACGCACTGTGGACGTGACACTCTCGATCAGCATGTCGAACGCGAAGCAGGACGAGATGTGTTTGATAATGGACGTGATCTCCCAATGGATGAGACGAATGCGATGAACATGGTTGGTGGAGATGAGGACCGTCCGAGTGAGGGACACGTTGCTGAGGTCTTTCAACTGGCGGGTGATTTCCTTGTAGGAGAATTCCATGATGAGAAGAAAGAGGGAGATGAGGTTGTTTGCGGAGAGAGTGCAGGCCATGGCTGAGTAGGTGAGGACAAATTCTGGAAGAAAATGAAACGATTATCGGTTGATTTTTTTTTTCAAGATGAGTGATTCACCGCCGTTTTTATTTCGTAGCCTCAATGAAACAACTGCTACATTAGACGCTTGTGTGTGGGTCTGTGTGGATTTAACCGCGGATACCGCGAGCCAACCGCGAATACCACGAGCAAACCGCGAATAGGTGACTCTGTATGTATGTACTACAGGTTTAAATGGGAAAAAGTAAAAAGTTGTATACAAAATATCTCAAGAACGGTTTGTCGTAGAGCGATGAAATTTAGTATGCTATACCGGTAGGGTCCAAGGACGCAACTGTAATAATTTGGTAAAAATCGGACAGTCACTTATCCAGATATCAACCAAAGTCAATGTTGCTTTAAAAAAAGGTTCAATTTTTGGACACTTTTAAATGATCCCTTATTACATGGGAAGTACCTATTTTGAGATATAAAATTTTCCACCATAAGGCAGCTTGGGACAATCCTAGCCAAGGTTTGCAATTTCATGCTTAACATTGAGTCCAATCTAAAATTCTGCGTAGGAATGATTAGTCAAAAACATGCATGGCTCTCTCCTTGCCTCCCTGAAGTACTTATTTCATTTCTTTGTTTTTTTTTTTTTTTTTTTTTTTTTTTTTTTTTTTTTATATAAATTACCGTCTTCAAGGGGTTTATAACCGCGGATACCGCGAGCCAACCGCGAATACCACGAGCAAACCGCGAATAGGTGACTTATCACAGAAGAATCGTAAGGACCTTCCGCTTATGAAAATGAAGGGGAAATGAGTAAATTATTTCCAAACTTCAAACCTATGGTCAAAATGTAGGAGAATCCTCCCCTCAACCCCCTAAGGAAAAGGTTTAGAAATACGTATAGCTAATAATTCGATACTTACCTTAGTTATCTGTAGGTAGAAGCCACAGGTCAAGATTCACGGACCTATTCGTCCATATTCCTCGAGATACCTGATCCCAATACTCTGGAAGCCAAGATCAAACAGTACTATGGAGTCGGAGAAGAATCAGGAGAGGAATCGGGAGTAGCTGGACATGTAAGTTTTATGGGAAAGAAATATTACATTAATACACTACACAGCATTGTTGACACTCAGTATTATAGGTATTGTTGGCACATGAAGATTCGGAAAGGAAAAGGAAAGTGTGTTCAAAAAAGATTCTGAGTGTTAAAAGTGTTGAATATCTTTTACTCTCAGCTTCTCATTTTGTATTTAATTGTCAAGATTAAGGACCAATTTTTGCCAAGTAGGCAATTTCATATCTAAGTATTAATTTCATTTCAAATAGCAAGTTCACCCTACATTGAAGTACATTGTTTTGCAGTTGAAACATGATGGTATTGTACACTTCCTAAGAAAGAATATTCAAAATATTGGTACAGTTGCAATTTTGGCAAGTGTTGTAATTCTTGTCATGTATTTTGTTAACTACTGACTTGCTAGTCATCATCCTCAAATGGTCAATGATTGTGCTGAAATCAATATGAAGGTAACTAGGTAAGCCAATCAAACTGATAACAGGGTTTTGTTTGTTTCTTTTTTTAGGTCCAATTATGTTTCTAATGGGTGCTGTTATGCTCCTTAATTTTTAGAAATAACTTAAACAAAAAAAATTAAACAATATATTGTTTCTCATTTCCCTATTGCTCTAGGTATAACTTGGTTTCTTTCCATGTTTATTTCAGATGGATTTGACCTCATTTATTATGAAAAATCAATGTGAAGCCCTCAATGAATCAGACCAGCATCCATTCACCAACTGTTTGAACACTGCAGAGACATATCTGGAATCTGATGCAGATGAACAGGTAAAATTAATCCCATTTTTTTCTTTCCTTATCCTTTAGGAAGGAAAGTAATAACTTTAGCTTGGTGGTTCATATATTAGTATATTACATAAGTAAATTTGGGCTCAATTCTTGAAATGATTAATGTTATATTAATTGAAGAGATTATTCCCTATAGACATACCTATATCTACCTTATCACTGGTTCTAATAATTGCCAACATCTTAGTATTACTGTCTTGTTTTCTATTTTCAGCTTATCCTCTCTTTCACATTTAACCAGTCTGTCAAAATCCATTCCCTCAAGATAAAAGCTCCCAAAGACAAAGGCCCCAAAACATTGAAATTGTTCATAAATCAGCCTAAAACACTTGACTTTGATGCAGCAACATCAAACCAGTCAGTTCAGCAGATTGAGTAAGTAGTAGAAATGGTTTTTCATATGTATTTCATAATTTAGAGGGATATTTTAAATGTTGACCATTTCATAATGATTGTTTGCTCGAACTGTGCCAACACTAAAGAGGAGTATTTACTATGGTATGTACTTTTCTTTTGAAGAACCAATTATTTCTTATTCTTGCCCTCAGGTTAACCGAGAAAGATTTGGATGGAACCCCTATCAACCTGAGATATGTCAAGTTTCAAAATGTTCAAAATCTCCAGATTTTCGTCCTTGATAATCAAACTGAGGCTGAGACTACTGTGATTACACATCTAGCACTCATAGGATCACCCATATTGACCACAAAAATGAGTGACTTCAAACGGGTTGCGGGTGAAAAGGGCGAGGCTCATTGAGTGACAAAGAAGTCGCGGTGGATGTGAAGAAAATTAACTAACAGATGAAGTCATGATTATCATTATAATGTTGAGTATTAGGAACAGGTACTTACAATATGGCATGTAGATAGAATCAAGTTCTTAATGACTGCCAATTCCGTGAGAATGGTTGGGGGGCAAGTGAGAGACACCTTTTAATCTTTTTGAGAGGATTAGATCATTAATCAAGTCTTTTATATTTCATGTTCCGATGTCACATTTCTGGAGGTTCTCATTTAAGATTTTCAAATTTTATGATTGTGCTGTATCCAATGAGTTTATCGACTTTAAAGGCCTCTTTTCAAAAATGTGTGTTTTGCCATATCAACTCTAGCAAGCTTTCCCACTCTTTCCCTGAAAAATGTTGAGTATCTTCAACAGATTCTGTAATTTCTCTGTATGGACGTACCTACGCAGTTTCTAGGTATATGGAAGTGTCAGGCCAAGTTCTGGCCTCAGCAGACTGAATGTTGTAATTTGCGAAAAATTATTTATTGTTGAATGTTACACATTAGGTTGAATTGTATTTTTTTTTTTTTTTAACTTGATTTTGCATTTACTTTGTGGTGTATGTTCCAAGTTAGTCTGATATTGTTGAAATATTCTCAACACACAAAACCAAGTTTTGGTCATGATCAAGGCTTGAAAGGATCCCACAGGGTTTCTTTTCCTGAGTGAGTTCTACCATTGATTGAACTACTAATAGGTATTTTTTATAACATTACCCATAACCAATATGTATTCCACTAAATATATCACCAAACAAATTAAAACAGTTAAATTTTATTCAAGTAAATAATAAATAATTATATTTTTAAATATTGTCAAAAAGAAAGAAAAAAGAAAATAAATTTGTTAAACATTTCTTGTAAACTGGAGGAGATAAATTCATTTTTTTTTGCAGTAAAATACAGCTCCACTCATTTACATAACATGGAAGTACAGTATATTTCATATTGAAAACAAGATGAATCTAGTGGCATGTATTCAGTAGAGGCAATAATTTTTGGTACTCTTTTTTTCCCTTTCCCTTGGAAGTAAAGCTGACTGAGACATTGGATTTGTAAGGGAAGGAATGGGGTTCAAATTGAGTGACACATTAAGGAGTTTATTGTGAAGTCACTTTGTGAGCTGTAGACTCTAGATCAGTGTTTCTTAATTAGTTTGGCCCGCGGAACCCTTTTCAAAAGGTGAACATCTTTGCGGAACCCTGAACTTTCAAGATTGCACCCCCCACCCCCCTTATTATAAAAATACAACAAGTTTTTTTATAACAACATTTTATTTTTATTTATTACTATGGGAAGAGTGGTATTTCTGCATGCTTTTTTGCATGCAGAAATACCGTTTGAAACTGCATTTTATCTAGTGTATGATTTTTCCAAAATATCTCGCGGAACCCTTGCCGTCAGCTCGCGGAACACCAATTAAGAAACACTGACCTAAAGGTTACGTCATAATTTCTCCTTGAACCAGTGGTTCCTAATCGGTCTGTAATCCACGAGTGGTCCGCGAGATAATTAGAAGTGGTCTCCAATTAGGGTTTCCAGACGTCCGGGTTTTCCCGGACATGTCCGGGTTTTCACATGTTTGTCCGGCGTCCGGGGGGATTTTTGAAAATTTGGGAAATGTCCGGGTTTTTGATTATAAGACTCCATCTGCCATCAGGACCTGTTACATTGATTGCTTCATGACCTGAAATAAACATTAAGAAGGCTTTGAGTTTTTCAACTATCAAATTACATTTCATGGCTGTGAAATTAGTCAAAATTCTCAATTTTGTGGGTAAAGTGTTTGATTTCATGTTCTTAGCTATCATAATAATATCCAGTAGATAAACTTCAAAGGTTCTCAAAGGGGGTACTTGTCCATATTCCATATTTATACTGACTGGGGAACAAAAGAAAAGTAGAGCACAATATTCTTCAATACAAAACAAAACTGGTTACCTTTATCTCCTTGCATGATGTCAAACTCCACTGTTTCCCCTTCTGCCAATGTTTTGTAGAGTTTCCTTGGATTATTATACTTGATTCTTTTTGAATGAACAAACACATCTTCATTAGATGATGGTGTGGCAATGAACCCATATCCACTCTTAACACTGAACCATTTCACAACACCACATACTTTAGTGGCCAACACAACTGGTTCTTTCTTAGGTGATTCACTGGCGGAGGGATTTGATGGTGTGGCTTCTGCCTTGGTTCCTGAGTCACACATCTGTAAACAGCAGAATAGTCTATGTTACACACAAAATGATTGGAATAGTTCAAGTTAATTCATCTGGGCATTACAATACCAATCTAATTTATTGAAACAGTCAAATTTCATTGTATTATAAACACTATACACCATCTAAATCCAAAATAGGTTCTCTATCACTGACCCTATCTCTTCAACATCAATTGATGAACTCCAGAAAACAGAGGTCTACAAATCTAGACATCAATGTTTGTATAATAGAATTCGCCAATGTTGTATGTTCAATGGACATCCAATAAGAATAATAAGAGGTGGAACTTTTCCAATTTTGTAGTTTAGGATGTATCTACCTTACTATGTATCTGGGTCCTTTCAGACTTAACTAATAGTCTTCCCAAGTGTTACTAAGTAGTCACTAGTAACAGATTGCTTATCTAGGTAATGTGTGGAGTTTATTATTCAACATTGGGGGATGTACGTTTTTTTCTTCTTATGTACTTGGGAGCCTTTATGACTCTTTATTTTTATTGAGACCCATTGAACATTTTTTTTTTTTTTTCAATTTAGGTATAAAACAAATAGGTAATAATACTAAAATAATAAAAAAAAAGATAAGGTACTTAAATTAAATTTCAAAATGGAAATTCAAAAAGACATGAATTTTTGCATGTTTTATACTTATCAGATGTTTTTGTTTTCTGTTTGAAGCATTATAACTTTTGTCTGTTGGAGTTTCCAAGGATGCACACAATTTAGGTATAAAACAAATAGATAATAATACTAAAATAAAAAAAAAAGATAAGGTACTTAAATTTCAAAATGGAAATTCAAAAAGACATGATTTTTTGCATGTTTTATACTTATCAGATGTTTTTGTTTTCTGTTTGAAGCATTATAACTTTTGTCTGTTGGAGTTTCCAAGGATGCACATAGTTTGGTAAAATACCAAATAAGTGAACAGGTGTTGTGTACTGAATAATGTAGGTACTCAGATTTCAGATAGTTATATAATGGATAGTTATCGACTTAAAAGAATGATGATCAACTTATATGTAGGTACCTATACTTACTTTTCTTCTGAGACCACCATGTCCTACATTGTCATAGTTGGATAAAAAATGTGTAATTTGTTCATAAGGCAGGCTATATTGGTTACTTAATAGATATATACTTGGATACAAAGTCCAATTTCCGCCAGTCATGTAGTTGGTAAAAAAAAACTCTGAAAATAAATTTGTTAAACATTTCTTGTAAACTGGAGGAGATAAATTCATTTTTTTTTGCAGTAAAATACAGCTCCACTCATTTACATAACATGGAAGTACAGTATATTTCATATTGAAAACAAGATGAATCTAGTGGCATGTATTCAGTAGAGGCAATAATTTTTGGTACTCTTTTTTTCCCTTTCCCTTGGAAGTAAAGCTGACTGAGACATTGGATTTGTAAGGGAAGGAATGGGGTTCAAATTGAGTGACACATTAAGGAGTTTACTGTGAAGTCACTTTGTGAGCTGTAGACTCTAGATGAATTTAGAAAACAGAAGACTTGAATTATTAATATGACTTTCATATGCACTTTGGGACAGATGTAAGTATTATTCCAAAGAGGGGAATGTAAGATCATGATATATCAGAGAAAAAGTGTAAGAAAATGTATTTATTTACATCTACAAAAACATAGCTCTAGTGATTTTGTTCATAGATGGCAAAAGGTGGTTTCAAAGACAAGATCTCATGGTAACATCAGTAGAAAAAAAAGACTCACATCATGAAAAAAGGCATGGTCTTGGAGGAGAACTCCATTGGGATTTCTAACTGATATTTCACACCAAATAATCCTGTTTGGTTAAAAGGGACAAATCATAGGCAAAGAAAAGTCCAAAATATTTTGTCAAGAAATAATTGATTAGAAATCATATTAAGTAAATTACAAGACTCACATCATGAAAAAAGGCATGGTCTTGGCGCAGAACTCCATTGGGATTTCTAACTGATATTTCACACCAAATAATCCTGTTAGGTTAAAAGGGACAAATCATAGGCAAAGAAAAGTCCAAAATATTTTGTCAAGAAATAATTGATTAGAAATCATATTAAGTAAATTACAAAAAGATCATCAGGTAAATGTAATGGAATGGTATTGGATTCAGGGGTATCAAGATTTGATGTCCTCAGATTTTGGTTCAGTAGGTTCATTTTTAACAGGACTTGAAGCCTCTGTTGATTTGTTGCTTTCATTGGGACTATCTGATGGTTTAGACCTACGGTTGTTCCTTCTGCTTTTCCTTTTCCTCTTATTGGCTTTAGCCTTTCTTCTGTTGTATTTTGGTTTGTTTGCTGCAAATTGGGAACCTTGTACATGTCTGCCATCAGGACCTGTTACATTGATTGCTTCATGACCTGAAATAAACATTAAGAAGGCTTTGAGTTTTTCAACTATCAAATTACATTTCATGGCTGTGAAATTAGTCAAAATTCTCAATTTTGTGGGTAAAGTGTTTGATTTCATGTTCTTAGCTATCATAATATCCAGTAGATAAACTTCAAAGGTTCTCAAAGGGGGTACTTGTCCATATTCCATATTTATACTGACTGGGGAACAAAAGAAAAGTAGAGCACAATATTCTTCAATACAAAACAAAACTGGTTACCTTTATCTCCTTGCATGATGTCAAACTCCACTGTTTCCCCTTCTGCCAATGTTTTGTAGAGTTTCCTTGGATTATTATACTTGATTCTTTTTGAATGAACAAACACATCTTCATTAGATGATGGTGTGGCAATGAACCCATATCCACTCTTAACACTGAACCATTTCACAACACCACATACTTTAGTGGCCAACACAACTGGTTCTTTCTTAGGTGATTCATTGGCGGAGGGATTTGATGGTGTGGCTTCTGCCTTAGTTCCTGAGTCACACATCTGTAAACAGCAGAATAGTCTATGTTACACACAAAATGATTGGAATAGTTCAAGCATTACAATACCAATCATCTGGGCATTACAATACCAATCTAATT
Organism: Diaphorina citri; assembly: GCF_000475195.1. NCBI lineage: Eukaryota > Metazoa > Arthropoda > Insecta > Hemiptera > Psyllidae > Diaphorina > Diaphorina citri. The sequence goes on from NW_007377767.1 coordinate 109,618, forward strand.
TATTGAAACAGTGAAATTTTATTGTATTATAAACACTACACACCATCTAAATCCAAAATAGGTTCTCTATCACTGACCCTATCTCTTCAACATCAATTGATGAACTCCAGAAAACAGAGGTCTACAATCTCATGTTCACATGTTAGTCAAAGTTTAAGCAAGCTCAGACATTATGCCCAAACATGATATTTTAAACCCAAGGGTTGTTAACTGATGTACCTACCTCACTTCTCAATGTCTATTCTACAAGAAGTGTCTATTGATGAAACATCCATCTGATCACAATAGCTCCATACCAAAGAGAACCCAAAGTGTGTCCACAGTATACTTGATAGAGTGATACTTACCTTTAATTTAGGAGAAGAGCGATGTAACTGAGTTGAGACAATTTACTCCTGTTTGTAAGAACTACTTCAAGCTTCTGAGTCTAGCACAGGTAAGGTAAGATTCTAGGAATCTGATGAGGAGAGAAAGTTTTGTTACAGAACAGTACAAGAAGTTCAACGTGAGAGTAGGGAAGACACCACTTTTCTGTACAGACAAGCAGAATCAGATAGAAACATGGAAACGGACTCTTAAATGAGTTAAATGAAGAAATTCTAACAAAACCCACAAGATAGCTCACAAAAAATGCTGATTTGCTGATTCGCTGTTGCTGATAATGCTGATTTCGAAAAAAAAAAACACACAGAGAACCAAGAATGCACAGAGGGAATAGGTGAAAAGGCGGCTTGTGAGAACTTTTCATACCGGGTGGCTCATTTTTCTCCCATTAATTATTGACGGAGTCATGTTCCTTCCTTATTCCGATGTCTTTTGCTACATTGCAAAAGAGAATGAAATATGAAAGATAGTCCATACCTATTGAGATCCAGTTTCAACTAAATTTTTACTTGCATATTTTCTTATTTCATAGAATTTTTGAAGTGCCTCGAATGCGAAAAATAGTCTACGTGTAAACGCACCTTATAATCAGGGAAAAATTGTTTACCTCTGTGGCCAATGAGAAGAGAGACTGATTGACCGGTAAATTTAAATTTTTATCAGTTTGGAAATTTCAAAAAATCTAAAAAGTGTAAAATAAAAAAATGAAGTTCTCCTTTTCTTTTCTCTATTCTCTTTCAGATTTTCATAGTAGACTAGTAGAGTAATGTTCAAGATGGAAAATTTACTCATAGAAATTTCTACCTGGAAGGTAAACAAGAAAAGCCAAGGAAGATGTGAGAGAAAAAGACAGAGCTCATCACTACTTTCATTACCTGTAATAATATGCCATTAGTAAATATGGTAAGTAAAAGCTCACTAAAAATCTTGATCCTCTTATGGCCTTATCATTCACAGGACCTTGTTTCAACATTGTATGGAATAAGTAGAGTAAAAGTTACAGGTGTAAATAATATTATGTATATGAATTTATAGGTAAGATACCTACGTTTCTTCACAACTACTTGTGATTTACACTTTTCTATACAGTGGTATAACAATGTCCAGGAAAGGGTCCTTTTTCTAAGTTCTAAGGCTGGCCTTACTAATTGTTTCAAATAGATCAAGAATAGGTACTTGTGCAGAAGTCACGTCCATGGATTGTTGCTACCAAAGGAACTGGCACAAACGAGCAGTGACCAGTGTTATTGTTATTATAGGGTTAGGTTAAACACAAGAAGGAGTTTTCACAATTAGAGCAGTGATTAGTGTTATTTTAGGGTTAGGTTAAATACAAAAAGGAGCTTTTCTTTTCCATGGATGTGACTTCTGCATAATTACCCAAGAATATAAGCTATGATATACATCTGAACCCATGGTTGGAAAAATATGCACCCCATAGCCCATGCTCAGTAGGAGAAGGTCACATTTCAAAGTTGGGTCCTTCAAACATGAGCCATCTAAAATTGGTCTCGAATGGTTGCAATGCACTTGGTCTGAGTAGGCTAATTACGTAAGTACCCAGGTTCATAAACACATTACCTATGTACAGAAGTAGGTGTCTGTAACTTAATATCTTCAAGTTTCACAGTAAAAACATGATGTATTATTTTTTCAAAGTAGGTATTATTTTTTATTATACTTAAAATTTATTGTTTACTTTTTTTTAATACATCCAATTGTTTTAAATAACTACAAGAGAATAAAATAATAACCAATGTTTGGTTACACTTATAAAATAATAATATAATGATTTATAATGCTTAAAACATTTAAGTTTATGAACAATTCAAACAAATTTTCTTTTATAATGTAAACAAAAAAGTAATACCTACCTAAAACATGTAAATAAAATAAAACATAAAAACAACTAAAACACAGTTTTTACATAAAAAAAATAAGTAATTTCAAATTTCACATTTAAATAAAGTAAAAAATGCCTCAAATTTTATTCCAAAATTATTCAAAACAAATTAGTATAGGATTTTTGAATTTTCTTAAAAATAAATAAAATGATCTAGACATTGTCTATTGATGAAACATCCATCTGATCACAATAGCTCCATACCAAAGAGAACACAAAGTGTGTCCACAGTATACTTGATAGAGTGATACTTACCTTTAATTTAGGAGAAGAGCAATGTAACTGAGTTGAGACAATTTACTCCTGTCTGTTTGTAAGAACTACTTCAAGCTTCTGAGTCTAGTCTAGCACAGGTAAGGTAAGATTCTAGGAATCTGATGAGAGAAAGTTTTGTCACAGAACAGTACAAGAAGTTCAACGTGAGAGTAGGGAAGACACCACTTTTCTGTACAGACAAGCAGAATCAGATAGAAACATGGAAACGGACTCTTAAATGAGTTAAATGAAACAACCCACAAGATTGCTCACAAAAAAAGTTGAAAATAAATGCTCAAATGCTGAATTGCTGATTCGCTTTTGCTGATTTCGAAAAAAAAAAACACACAGAGAACCAAGAATGCACAGAGGGAATAGGTGAAAAGGCGGCTTGTGATCTATGAGAACTTTTCATACCGGGTGGCTCATTTTTCTCCCATCAATTATTGACGGAGTCATGTTCCTTCCTTATTCCGATGTCTTTTGCTACATTGCAAAAGAGAATGAAATATGAAAGATAGTCCATACCTATTGAGATCCAGTTTCAACTAAATTTTTACTTGCATATTTTCTTATTTCATAGAATTTTTGAAGTGCCTCGAATGCGAAAAATAGTCTGCGTGTAAACGCACCTTATAATCAGGGAAAAAATGTTTACCTCTGTGGCCAATGAGAAGAGAGACTGATTGACCGGTAAATTTAAATTTTTATCAGTTTGGATGTTTGGAAATTTCAAAAAATCTAAAAAGTGAAAAGTGTAAAATAAAAAAAATGAAGTTCTCCTTTTCTCTATTCTCTTTCAGATTTTCATAGTAGACTAGTAGAGTAATGTTCAAGATGGAAAATTTACTCATAGAAATTTCTACCTGGAAGGTAAACAAGAAAAGCCAAGGATGATGATGAACAGGTTTTTGTATAGCGGTCACATGTAACTGCACAATATCCACTTCAGCTGGGGCTTGATGAACATAGAGTCTTGATGATCGAAGGAAAATGTGAGAGAAAAGGACAAAGCTCATCACTACTTTCATTACCTGTAATAATATGCCATTAGTAAATATGGTAAGTAAAAGCTCACTAAAAATCTTGAACCTCTTATGGCCTTATCATTCCCAGGACCTTGTTCCAACATTCTATGGAATACCTAAGTAGAGTAAAAGTTACAGGTGTAAATTATATTATGTATATGAATTTATAGGTAAGATATGTTTCTACACAACTACTTGTGATTTACACTTTTCTATACAGTGGTATAACGGTACTTGTGCAGAAGTCACGTCCATGGAATATTGCTACCAAAGGAACTGGCACAAATGAGCAGTGACCAGTGTTATTGTTATTATAGGGTTAGGTTAAACACAAGAAGGAGTTTTCACAATTAGAGCAGTGATTAGTGTTATTATAGGGTTAGGTAAAATACAAGAGGAGCTTTTCTTTTCCACGGATGTGACTGCTGCATAATTACCCAAGAATATAAGCTATGATATACATCTGAACCCATGGTTGGAAAAATATGCACCCCATAGCCCATGCTCAGTAGGAGAAAATAAATTTGTTAAACATTTCTTGTAAACTGGAGGAGATAAATTCATTTTTTTTTGCAGTAAAATACAGCTCCACTCATTAAACATGTAAATAAAATAAAACATAAAAACAACTAAAACACAGTTTTTACATAAAAAAAATAAGTAATTTCAAATTTCACATTTAAATAAAGTAAAAAATGCCTCAAATTTTATTCCAAAATTATTCAAAACAAATTAGTATAGGATTTTTGAATTTTCTTAAAAATAAATAAAATGTTCTAGACATCAATGTTTGTATAATAGAATTCGCCAATGTTGTTTGTTCAATGGACATCCAATAAGAATAATAAGAGGTGGAACTTTTCCAATTTTGTAGTTTAGGATGTATCTACCTTACTATGTATCTGGGTCCTTTCAGACTTAAATAATAGTCTTCCCAAGTATTACTAAGTAGTCACTAGTAACAGATTGCTTATCTAGGTAATGTGTGCAGTTTATTATTCTATTTCTTTAGGTAAAAGTAACTAGCAGACTTGCTTATTATTCAACACTGGGGGATGTACGTTTTTTTCTTCTTATGTACTTGGGAGCCTTTATGACTCTTTATTTTTATTGAGACCCATTGAACATTTTTTTTTTTGGTAAAATGCCGCCAACCGTTGCACCGATCTTAACCAAAAGTTTCGTGTCGCATCCTTGTCA
>NW_007377767.1:116489-118264 GCF_000475195.1 Diaphorina citri
CTTTTTGGATGACGCTGTGGTTGTTTTCAAAATAATAATAATAATAATAATAATAATAATTATTATAATAATAATAATAATAATCATAATAATAATAATAATCATAATAATAATACTAATACTAATAATAATGAAAAATTACATTTGGTCATGTTTATGAAAATGCATGCTACAACTGTATGTAATGTATGTATGTACATTGTACATGGAATTTACTTAGATACAAAATGAAATTGTACATTAAAAACAATCTTAAATTAGTACATTGAACAGTCATTGAACATTTTTTATTGTTATTATTAATATATGACTGCGTACCACCTAAAATGTATCCGCGTACCACCAGTGGTACGCGTACCACCGGTTGAGAACCTCTGATCTAGATTGTCTGTGACAGAATAATAATTATGTTATAATATCCTACAGACCTATGTTGCGTTGTAGGAATACTATTTATATGAACGCCTAGAAATAAATTGAGTATGCAATGTGTAGTCCCGTCAAATCTTGCTGACCGTTCGATGAATGAATTGTGACTGGAGGCCAAACTGAAAGGACAGTGGGAAAAGAGCTTGCAAAATGTGACTTTAAAGCTTTTTTTCAAGAGGTTTGATAGAGGGAACTGTAACTACTAAGGTCTTATCGTTCCAAAATCTAAGAAAGAAGGAAGGCAGGATAGGAGAAAGCCAGCCGTTCCGAGAACGAACATTATCCCAGCAGGATAAAATCCGCCCCGGGCGGGAATCGAATCCGTCAAATCTTGCTGACCGTTCGATAAATGAATTGTGACTGGAGGCCAAACTGAAAGGACAGTGGGAAAAGAGCTTGCAAAATGTGACTTTAAAGCTTTTTTTCAAGAGGTTTGGTAGAGGGAACTGTAACTACTAAGGTCTTATCGTTCCAAAATCTAAGAAAGAAGGCAGGATAAAATCCGCCCCGGGCGGGAATCGAACCCGCGGCCTAGCGCCTACAAGGCAGACGCACTACCAACTAAGCTAACTAGGCTGGCTAAGCTTTCTTTTGAACTTGAAAAATTTCTGCTTCTTGAACAAATTGTTATTTCATCATTTTCATCTTTTTGACTGTCTATTTACACAGTTTACACAGAATACACAGAGGGAGGGCTAAATTGTTGTCCTAGTCACATGTTTACAGGAATCACGTGTTAAGGGAAGAATTCACCATTGCTGACATTTAGTACAGTCAACATTCAACGTGACAACATCACGTGTCCTTGCGAGGCTTTTCATCTCTTGACTCTCTATTTACACAGTTGATACAGGGAGGGCTAAATAATTGTTGTCCTAGTCACATGTTTACGGGAATCACGTGTTAAGGGAAGAATTCACCATTGCTGACATTTAGTACAGTCAACATTCAACGTGACAACATCACGTGTCCTTGCGAGGAAAATGCTGGAACGTTACATGAACGAGGTACGATTTTTATTTTGTTTTATTTTATTTATTTATTTTTTGTAGGCGTCTGGTAGGTATTGTTTTATTTTCTTCTGGGATGAAAATTTCAAATACCTATTGAAAATGTTTGTTTGATTTTTTGTTGTTTGACTTTTTATTATTGAAATTGTTTCATAAGAATTAATACCTACAGTACTTTATCTCAGCCGGGAACAATCAGGATGGTTGGAGTTCGAGGAGTTTGCCCTCCATTCGGACACAAGCTACCCACCTACTCAGTACTCACATAACCCTCACCCAACTGAAGGCGCCCGCAGAACGAGGTATTAAAGATGAAACATACCTACTCACATAACC
>NW_007377767.1:119642-163732 GCF_000475195.1 Diaphorina citri
CATAACCCTCACCCAACTGAAGGCGCCCGCAGAACGAGGTATTAAAGATGAAACATACCTACTCACATAACCCTCACCTAACTGAAGACGCCCGCATAATAATAATAATAATAATAATAATAATAATAATAATAATAATAATAATAATAATAATAATAATAATAATAATAATAATAATAATAATAATAATAATAATAATAATAATAATAATAATAATAATAATAATAATAATAATAATAATAATAATAATAATAATAATAATAATAATAATAATAATAATAATAATAATAATAATAATAATAATAATAATAATAATAATAATAATAATAATAATAATAATAATAATAATAATAATAATAATAAAGTAGGGGAAACACGGGAGAAATGAGCTCCAAAAGGAAAACACGAGGAAAATGCAAATCAGGCAATTGAAGAAAAAAACAATAAGAAAGTTTCGAACATAGAAATGCATAGTTCACAGTCATTATAATTTATTAGAAATATTTTTATGACCAGTGTTGCAGGTTTACATAGTTGCCATTTAACATACCTTACATTTTCCCCCCCTCATGACGTGTGTCAAGCGCCTTATTGGCAAATCTAACTGCAACACGCCACACACAATGTTTCTAGTGTTAGGTTACATTCCTTAATTCCTGCTTACCTCTTTTATTTCTCCCCTATAATGTCTTGGACTTAGGATAAAGTGCTCTTGAAGAGCAAGACATTTCACATACAGGGAACAGTGCAACCCCTGAAAGCAACTCATAAAACTTTGTATTTCGCAATATTTTGACACCACAGCTACTATTATGCCCGCCATTCACGCTCAGACCCAGGTCTGACAGACCGCGGTCTATCAGACCTGGGTCTGAGGTAAGTATTATTATATACAATGTAGCAATGTACCTACAAATTTAGCTAGGTTTCCTATTGTCGAATTTTTTGAGCAGTCTGGGAGTCCTCAAAGTCCCAAGACACAAAAGAAGAGAGAAAGGAGAAGAGAAGTGAGGGAAAAAAAAGAAGAGATGAGAAAAGAAATGAAGAGGAGAAGAAAATAGAATAGGCGAGACGAGACGAGGAAAAAAAAAAAGAGAAGAGAAGAGGAGAGACGAGAAGATTAGGAGACACGGAGACAAATATGTGACAAGCAAAACAGGAGGAGAAAGAGGAACATGTGATGGACAAAAAGACAGGACAAGAGGGGAGAAGAGAGGACAAAAAGACAAGACCAGAGGGGAGAAGAGAGGACAAAAAGACAGGACCAGGGGGAAAAGGAAGGAAATCTCATTTTTTTACGGATGAAAAGCGCCAGTGAAAAATTAGCGTCATTGTTTATTTTAAAAATTGTGTGTTTTCTTCCCTTGTAGTGTTGAGTCGTGACAGGCTTTACTTTCCATTACATTATGTATGTCCTTCTAGAATCAAAGTGTAGGGAGGTTCCTTAAGTGATGTACACTAAGTGATGGGAAAGTATCTATTGGAATTGGGTTGAAATTCTTCAAAATCGTTAAAAAAAAAAGCCATGGTCTGTACTTATTTTGTCGTACCTACATTAGTGTACAAATTATCTCCAGAATGGTTTTAGCATAGAGCCATTTACTGTAACAATTTGGTCAAACTCTAACCGATTTTTGCCAAAAATGTTCGATTATGAATAAAATATTAGAGTTGACCCCTTGAAGTCGGGTGAATACTCGTACATCTATTGAGTACCGATCGATGTACATAATTATACATATTTATTTTCAAAATTTGGACTTTTTAGTCCGTCCTTCCTTTATTATTACAATAGTAATAAAAAGGTATAAGGGACGGACTATTGTATTCGCTTCGGTGTCTTATAATCCGTACGTATAAGGTACATGTATACGTAGGTATATTACGTATAGAGTATAAACATGTTGAATATTTCACGAGGACGAATTAGAAAATCGTGAAGAAGGTGTCTTTTGAAGTCAAAGGTACTTAGGTTCTTAGGTAGGTACCTAGTTTTTTAAGTCGGGTACCTATGTAACTACGTAGGTACTCTAAAGCAATTCGTAGAAGAAACAGAAGTTACAGAAGTCGAAGTCGGTCATATTTGTTCAGAATCATTTTCTAGGAATAGTTGTACCTACCTACTTAGGGATTGCTCGTATGTTTATCAATTATCACGCTCCAGTCAAGTCTAGTCAAAATATTCTTGGGTAGGTACCTAAAGGCGATTTTTTTTTTTTTTTTGTCATTTTCTATAGTTCCGTACGTATTGTAATACAAAGTCGTGTGTTGTTCACACCAGATTTTTCTTTTCTAGTGATAATGGCCATCATAATAAAAATAAGATGCTGAAAGGAATGATATTTTCTGTACTTCCGTACGTATTGTGATACAAAGTCGTGTGTTGTTCACACCAGATTTTTCTTTTCTAGTGATAATGGCCATCATAATAAAAATAAGATGCTGAAAGGAATGATGAAAGAGACATGAGAAAGAAGGTATAAAAGAAAATGGGTCGGAAAGAAATATGAAAAGCATGTCCCGGACTTTACATTACAATAGTATTTGTTAAGAATGTTTCTTATAGTTATAATTGCGTCATAATTTTGTGAGTAGGCTTTTCATACAGAATACGTGACCATGCTAAGGGGGTTCGATGTCGTGCGTCGTCTTTTTCTTGGTGAAAAGTATACGTATGTAACTATAGGAGACAATCCACTTTAATATTTCCCATTTTATTTGGTGCTCTACACTACTCTATAAATTGACAAAAATAGCACAGAGCATCTCATAAAAATAAATTGCTTACAGCAATCCCAACAATTTTCTCAAATTTCCATTGCACAACCTCTATCAAAACAATATCAAGAATAAAAATTATTGACCGTTTTAATCCAGTAGAAAAAATCATGTACAGTCCAGGACTTGATGTTTTTAGTTAAATTATAAATGGAACGAATCTAATCTGAGAATAAACCAAAACATAATCTTTATGAGTAATAATAGTATTTTATATAAATAATTATAATAAATATTGTACCAATTCAGTAATCTTAAGTGCAATAAATTCTAATAGATTTTAAGTTTTACAATAGGTACAATAAACTGACTTTGAACATAATGCATTATTGACCCAACATACGTATATGAATACTGAGAAGACATTAAGTAAGTACAACTAACTATAAAAAAATAAAAATGAAAATACACAAATACCTAATGATTTCTTTCCAATACATTACATCTAGATCTGTAACTTGGAGAGAAAAAAAATCACACTAAGCTCTAATGGTTAACATCGAATGCCATAACTATCTGTTTACTTCACTACAACTATATTACATTAAAGACTACCATACACATTTATTTTTGTGTTGGTTGTTAAAAGATTGTAATACCTACTAAGAAAATAACGTAGTACATTTTTCATTGATAAAAAATATAAATAATAAATAAACTGATTCAAATAGATAATAAAAAAGAATGATCATTCTAGTGATAGAGGTTCATAACAAAATATTATAAAATAATACCGATTATGACTTGAGATTAAAAAAATAAAATAAAAAAAAAAAAACAAAACTTCTATACCTATTATTTTTCAAAATAATGGAGGAAATCGTTTACTTACTTATTTTGCTATTTTGTTTTACTCCTAAATTTCAAAACTTTTAATTTTCAAGTTTCCTCCAGATAATAAATTATTAATTACATGAAAAAAGTTATCAAACAAGATAATAATATAAATACATCGAGTTGACACACTATAAACTCCATACCTAAATTAAATTTGCTTCTTTTTTTTTAAAAAAAAAAAGTTTGTTTGTCAAATTTGAATTAAAGGTTTATGAATACGTGAAGGACAATTCAAAATGTAAATCATTTTTGCAAGTAAAAATGTAGGGGGGATACAGAATTATAACATTGAAGAATACCTCGATGGTCCATAAAAGTTTCGGTGGCGTGTTGGCAAACAGGAGATCCCAACCGAGGCAAAGAAACTTATCCTCATTTGGCCATATAATAATGGAGTCCAAAGCGATAGACAGAGGAAAATATTTTAGAGCCATAATCCTCACCTTCGTTACAAAGGACCGTCTCTGTAGCTAAATCTAAATGGCAATTACAATAATAAGAAACAATACTAGTGCAGATAATGGGCAATATCATAATAATATTTCAAGTACTAGTGCAGTTAAATACAATTAGTAGGTAAACCAAATCATTAATATATTTTACTTTGATGTGGCACATCACTTTACCCCCCTAATATGAATCTTATGATAATAATAGAAAGGAAAACTATGTATTAGTTTAGTAACTATACATAAATAAGTTTGTTACAAACATGGTATTTAAAATTTAATACTAAATACTCAGTATTTAGTCTTCAGACCACAATAATTCAGATGAAAATAGATTTTTCTTTATCATTGTGTAACAACTATTGAAATCATTCAAGCATTCCTTCCTTTTCCACTGACCTTTTTGCCAAAATCAAGTTTTGTTTGTAATGTCGCCGATTGATCGCTAATCACTTTTACAAGCAGCTATTCGAAAGTCTTCACGAAGCTGAGTGCTAAAAACCTTCATGTATTCATAAGTCATTCTGGCATGCGAATATTTACATCAAAAACCCGCGAGGCATAAAAGTTTTTAAAAAAATAATACTACAACAGTTCATAAATTTTCTTCTGACACATTTTTTCTTTTCAAAATTCATTATTTTACTTTTATCAGTTGTTTATTTTTACTTTACAATAGCCCAAATATGCAAGTCAAATCTAGAAGGTTATCAAATGAAGTTTCATTTGAAGTTGAATCGAAATTTGAAGAAAGAACAATAGCCCAAATATGCAAGTCAAATCTAGAAGGTTATCAAATGAAGTTTCATTTGAAGTTGAATCGAAATTTGAAGAAAGAACTCATGCTAAAGATTCAATTTTAACGTGGAACTACGTTTCTGGGACCTCCTATATTTAATTTGTATACCCATCATACACATTAATTCGACTCATATAATTATTTACAATAGCCCAATACATGTTGATTGTATTCTTCTTCGTTTTTATATGGAAAATACAAAGACATGTACCATATTACACATATTTTTTGTATAAAACATGCATAATAGCCGGACGCGTTATGTATATGTACCGTTTTTACCCGTAGTCTTGACAATAGCCCAAACATAAACTGTTTTTACAGTTTGTGTCCACAATACACAGAATCAAAGTAACTTTCTTCTGTTACTTTGATTTACCTTTTTATTTTCGTTTATCAATAAAAATTTCTGGAAATAGCCCAAAATGCAAAGTCCATCACTCATGTATGTTGCTGTAATATCCATTTGTTTTATCAAAATATCATTCTTCTTTATTCCGTGTTCCTGAGTTCTAATTAGAACATGTTCAATTTCCATAATAAAAACGTTGTAGCAATCGAATAAATATTTTCTGTATTATAGCAAAATTTTATGGGTAAATTAAGAAAATAAGTATGTACAAATACGAGAATGTCTTTTGATAAAACACCCAGAATGTTCACAAAAGCACTACGTGACGTATGGACTTGCATTCCACAACTCACATATTTATCGGATTATTCTTTCTTTTATTATTTCAATTGCAATAGCCCAAATACATAGAGTTTCCACTTGAAAAGTAAATAGAAAAACAATGTGACTACAATATAGAAGATAAATTTCAACTGTATTTCCATTGTATTATTACACTTTATTACAACTCGTTTTATTTATGTACATAATACTTCGGACATGATGTAATTTCAATATAGTTAAACACTTCTTGTAGTTCTTCATCATTATGATCTGGCTGTTCGAGTACCTATCTACCTTTCTTTTCATAAGATAATTATATTATTATTGCTTCTTTATTTACGTTTCAAGTATTGTACGCATATCGTACAAGGCTCTATGTACCATATTACACAATACTATTTTTTTGAAACAGTACAATACAATGATAACAATTCTGTTTATTTGAAAAACAACATTACCTTTATCCTCATTAAGCTATTATGTATCCCACAGTACATAACACTCAATATTGATTTGATACCTTATTTAAATATAAATTAAAATGTAATGAAAGTTCTGCTCAATGTGAGCGTAGTACTTATATTGGACGGAAAACCCCGTAAGTAGTAGAACTTGACATTCACATTTTAATCCAATATTTTTGAAAGAAAAAATACAATAGTCATACAACTCCTCCAATTTGTTCAATAGTTTCGAAATAAATTATTACAATAGTAACTCTGTTGTCAGTTGTTGTTTTTTTACTAATCCACACAAATAAGTATGTCAACTTCAGTAAAACTCAAATTTTATGTCTGTGTACTTTGAATTTACAAGGAAGGATCGATTAAATTGAGTCTTTCATTGAAGCATAGCAATGATTTTTATTAAAGAAAAGTAAATCATGAACATTGTTACAACTTGACATAACATTTATGATAGAGAATAATGAAAAATCATCAAATATACTCGATTAACAACTACCAACTTACTTAGATAAATCTGAGTAATGTACAGATATAAATTTTGAGAACTTACGCAAAAGAAAAATATGGAGGAAATATTTATTTTCTTTATGTTTAGTATTTATATTTAATTTATTATTTAAAATATCACATACTATTTTATTCACATTACTAATTTATGATTATTTATTGATTTACTGTATATTTTACCAGGTACCTATGGTAGTATTTTCATTGTGTTAGATCTGAAAATATTATTTTAAATATTACTATGATGGGTACCTTGAATATTACACTAAATCTGAAAAGGGATCCCATTTAATTACTTACTTCTACCTTATATATTTTTGAAGAACAAAAATCCATTGTTGTATTTTTGACATAAAGTTGACTTTATGTCAATTGAAGAAATTACATATTCGGCAGATACCTACTAACATTTTTCGATATTCAAGCTTATTGCTTGAAATTTCTTTCTAAAGAGTTTCCAGAGTACCTATTCCTTGAGGTTATTGATGAAAATCACTTATACCTATATCATGAAAAAGAAATATATAAATAGGCAGCAAATTCAATAAAACAGACAAAAAAATCAAATTTCAATGTTATTTCAGTTTTTTCTTCGTGGGTCCCATAGTATAATAATACTTCATACTTTTAACATAATAAGTACTTACTCTTAATAGGTTTGCAATCTTTTCAAGTTTTCGGTGTTTTAATTTTTTTTTCTTTTATTTTTATCTATTTTTATTATTATCTGTTTTTGTTTTACCAGTAGAACTAAACCAAAACCATTTCACTGTATTATTAAAGAGACTTTTTTTTAGAACAAATCTTTGATTAGAACAATTTGTTGAAAAATAAAACATAGATTACAATATTTTTTACTAGCAACACTTTGTTACACAAAGTACAAAGATTAAGTTTACTTAAAAGGTTGTTAAAACAGTTTGTCTCTTCCATTACTTTTCTCGCCATATTCCTTTTTTATATATTATTATTTTATTATTTATGATTGTTTTCTTATTTTTTCTATTTAATTCCTAGTTCAATTGTGTTAGTTGTTTCCTCTTTATTACATTTTTTTTTTTCAAGGCTAAAAGGCTCTCAAGTTAGCTGTAAAAGATTTTTCTCTGAGAAAGAAAGGAATCCATCAAACAGATGAGGGTAACTAACTTCACCACTTCTGAAAAATGAAAGATATTAACTTTTAATTTTGGTATTTATTTGCAATTGTCTCCATTAGAAACCAGACTTACTTTTCAATCGTAAGTAACGTACCTCTACTGTGTCGTATAAAAAACTTGGCCTGTGTAATAATATGTACCTATTGCTTCTTTTTTTGTTAAGTTTCTTTTCTGTTGTTCACTTACCTTATTTTTTTCGTTTTTCTAGGAAATGCACCAGTTTTTTTAATTGCCTATTTTTGTTTCTATCTAAATACCTCAGAAAAGTCTCAAATAGTACAGTGAATATTACAATTTTCTTTTGGAATTTAAGTAATTCATGTACCTATTGCTTCTTTTTTGTTAAGTTTTTTTTCTGTTGTTCACTTACCTTATTTTTTTCGTTTTTCTAGGAAATGCACCAGTTTTTTTAATTGTCTATTTTTGTTTCTATCTAAATACCTCAGAAAAGTCTCAAATAGTACAGTGAATATTACAATTTTCTTTTGGAATTTAAGTAATTCATATTAAGTTTTCAGTAGGCAGTAGTTTGTGTTTTTACAGTAAAATATATTATTCAGCATACAAGTCTTCAATGTACACGAGAGTATCGCTTTCAGAATTTTATTATTAAATTTAAGAAAGGAACGAAGAGGGGAGAGATAGAGAAACGATTTATTATGTAATTGTGTAAAACATTCACATGAAAGATGAAGTCCATATTTTCGGATTTGTACTTGAACACAAAAACTTAGAAGGTAGGTTTCTGCTTAATGAGAAAAACAGATATGTGAGTGCATTACTTGAATTCTGAAAATAATACTCTCCTACCGTAACAGTACTTTTTATTATTTTGCAATAGTAGGTTTTTTAATTATAATTTCATTTACTTACCTATATTACGATGGATTCCCCAGTAGATATATCAATTATTTTCTTTTTATTATAAGTATATAATTTCAGTAGACTTTAAACGTGCTTCATCATTTTTTCAAGCTTACAAATTTAAGGACTGCATGTCAACTTTAAAATTCGAAAAAATATTTACCCCATAATCTCATCACTTACTTAAGTATAATGTGACATTAACATACCAGTGGCTACGTATTTTTTGAAATTTAATCTTTGACAATGTTTTTGAACTTTTTAAAAATACCGAAGTAAAGCACTGAAGGCTACCTATAGAAGTACATGGTGGTTGTTGTCGAATGGAATACAAAACATGAAGTTTGCTGGGTAGTCTATTGAAAAAGTTGACAGCATGGTTATTTAATATTAGGTACCTACTTTACATAAGTAGGTACCTAAGCCTACTGGAATATTTATCAATTTTTATTCAATTAGATTTAAATAACAAGTATCAACATTACTATATATTTTCCTCCATTATTTTGATAAGATTTTAAACTTAATGGAAATTTTTTGACAAATTCCTTTACGATATTTACCTAATAATGACTTTGGAGAAAAACACCAATATCTGTTTGGGAACTACTTAAGTAACACAGTAACAAACTTTTGGGCTAAATTAAGTAACTAATAGTATTGGTATTAAAATCATTACTAGGTATTTTTTGTGAGACTGATATCAAACTGGCGGTCTCGTAATTTATGATAGTGAAATCTGGAAGGTGACGATAATTTGGACTTTATGGGGCAAAAATAATAAAATAGATACTGAGCAAAAGATACCAAAAAAATCTCGTTTTTTAAATACTATAAGGAAATGAAAAATTATACCCTTTAAACGATGTAATTATGTAGGAGTTTCCAAAACATACAGAGTTTTTTTTTTACCAACTACATGACTGGCGGAAATTGGACTTTGTATCCAAGTATATATCTATTAAGTAACCAATATAGCCTGCCTTATGAACAAATTACACATTTTTTATCCAACTATGACAATGTAGGACATGGTGGTCTCAGAAGAAAAGTAAGTATAGGTACCTACATATAAGTTGATCATCATTCTTTTAAGTCGATAACTATCCATTATATAACTATCTGAAATCTGAGTACCTACATTATTCAGTACACAACACCTGTTCACTTATTTGGTATTTTACCAAACTATGTGCATCCTTGGAAACTCCAACAGACAAAAGTTATAATGCTTCAAACAGAAAACAAAAACATCTGATAAGTATAAAACATGCAAAAATTCATGTCTTTTTGAATTTCCATTTTGTAATACAATGGAAATACAGTTGAAATTTATCTTCTATATTGTAGTCACATTGTTTTTCTATTTACTTTTCAAGTGGAAACTCTATGTATTTGGGCTATTGCAATTGAAATAATAAAAGAAAGAATAATCCGATAAATATGTGAGTTGTGGAATGCAAGTCCATACGTCACGTAGTGCTTTTGTGAACATTCTGGGTGTTTTATCAAAAGACATTCTCGTATTTGTACATACTTATTTTCTTAATTTACCCATAAAATTTTGCTATAATACAGAAAATATTTATTCGATTGCTACAACGTTTTTATTATGGAAATTGAACATGTTCTAATTAGAACTCAGGAACACGGAATAAAGAAGAATGATATTTTGATAAAACAAATGGATATTACAGCAACATACATGAGTGATGGACTTTGCATTTTGGGCTATTTCCAGAAATTTTTATTGATAAACGAAAATAAAAAGGTAAATCAAAGTAACAGAAGAAAGTTACTTTGATTCTGTGTATTGTGGACACAAACTGTAAAAACAGTTTATGTTTGGGCTATTGTCAAGACTACGGGTAAAAACGGTACATATACATAACGCGTCCGGCTATTATGCATGTTTTATACAAAAAATATGTGTAATATGGTACATGTCTTTGTATTTTCCATATAAAAACGAAGAAGAATACAATCAACATGTATTGGGCTATTGTAAATAATTATATGAGTCGAATTAATGTGTATGATGGGTATACAAATTAAATATAGGAGGTCCCAGAAACGTAGTTCCACGTTAAAATTGAATCTTTAGCATGAGTTCTTTCTTCAAATTTCGATTCAACTTCAAATGAAACTTCATTTGATAACCTTCTAGATTTGACTTGCATATTTGGGCTATTGTAAAATTGGTTTCCATAGTTATAGGCACCTATGCTGTTTTATTATTCAAAATAGTATACCTGCTTCTTTTGAATAAGAAGGTACCTCATAGAGCATCTGAACTAGCATGCTAAGTATGTAAATACCTACTAGACTTAATCACTTTTTCGTAGATATTTCACCTCACTAAACATGTGTACTAATATAAATCAAAGAAGTGTTTGTACCCAGGAATTAGAAAAGATTAAGAGTAGGTACAGCAGAAAATACTGTTAATTTTGAATAATGATGCTAGTAATACATTATTAGTTTTTTTCTTTGCTAGTAATACAGAAGGCAGCAAAAAGTTCCAATGAAAGTTTAAATGTTGGTTGGTTCACAAAACTGAAACAAACAGTTACTGATCGAATAGGTACATCATTAAAAGTTACTGCTAGAGAACTAAATTTTCGAACCCCCTTAGCATGGTCACGTATTCTGTATGAAAAGTCTACTCACAAAATTATGACGCAATTATAACTATAAGAAACATTCTTAACAAATACTATTGTAATGTAAAGTCCGGGACATTTATTATTTATTTAGACATGACGTCCAATGCAATGTCAAGCAATTCTCTCCTTCTTATATTTAGACGAGAGAATTGTGATCAGTAATAAAATGGTACTAAAAATTATTATATTTACATTAATGTTTTTACGTGCAGTCACATGGTAATGTGACAGTTTTTTAAAAATATATTAGTTAAATTAGAAAAGAAATGACTGAATAAAAGTATAAGTTAAAAATTATTTATTATTGTTTTTTTATTTTATACAATCTATGAAAACTTATCAAATTTTACACACCTTCATTTTTGCTTGACGAGATCGACGCAACTAATGTACTTACTACCTACCAAAATCAGGCACGAGTATACTTATTAATGTGGCCTATGTATACATACAAAACGAAGACGTGTAATTGAAAAAAGTGGGATTAAGGTTATTTTATCATTATAGGTAGTGAGGTATTATAAGAGAAATTTTATCTTCATTTGATGGTTTAATAATTGAAGAAATTTGAGGCGAACTTTATTTATTAAATCATATTTGAAAATCGAGGCGAACTTTGTTTATTAAATCATAATGTTTAACTGAAGAAGTAGAATGAAATGATTAATTTAGGAACAAAATTTTGAAAGGCCATATTTTTACTAAATTTTTTAAAAGAAAATCATTGAAAAATAAACAAATAAAAGAATTATTCAGGAAAAGTCATTATGCATTTTTTATCTTATTAAATTTACACATTAAAAGTAATTAAAACATTGAAAATAAACGATATTTTTTTTTTTTTTTAATAAATAAATTTTATCACAGCCATGAATATTTTCAATTTTTATTTCAAAGATTATATTTTACAAAATCAATTTAAAGTGAAAAATTACAACCAGAGAAGAATTTTTGAAATAATAAAATAGAATTAATTAAAAATAAATTGGATTCTTTTGAAATATAATAGAAACCTAAAGGTTAATTTTGGTGCTACTGTGTAAATTTAATAAGTTTGTGTTGTGTGTTTATTATTAGTTTTCCACAGTTTATTATTACTTTTTTGAGCCTTTGAAAATTTTCAAAAAATTATTGGTTTCCATAGTTATAGGCACCTATGCTGTTTTATTATTCAAAATAGTATACCTGCTTGTTTTGAATAAGAAGGTACCTCATAGAGCATCTGAACTAGCATGCTAAGTATGTAAATACCTACTAGACTTAATCACTTTTTCGTAGATATTTCACCTCACTAAACATGTGTACTAATATAAATCAAAGAAGTGTTTGTACCCAGGAATTAGAAAAGATTAAGAGTACAGCAGAAAATACTGTTAATTTTGAATAATGATGCTAGTAATACATTATTAGTTTTTTTCTTTGTTAGTAATACAGAAGGCAGCAAAAAGTTCCAATGAAAGGTTAAATGTTGGTTGGTTCACAAAACTGAAACAAACAGTTACTGATCGAATAGGTACATCATTAAAAGTTACTGCTAGAGAACTAAATTTAGAGAGAAACAATCAATCAGATTATTCTCTCGTTTATTCGTTTATTACAATAATTTTGTCTCATATTCCTGGGTACACTTTAGATATAGGAATCAATTCAAAAAGTAGTCCCTGCTTAAAAAATAGGAAAATAATAATAAATCAAAACAAACCTAAAGTAGAAAATAAATGTAACTAAATAAATACCTATTATTTTTATGAGGAACACGAATTTTTCATCTAAATGTAAATTACTGAATAATCTTCAGTTCAAATTTTCAAAACTTATAAAACATACATTCTGTACAGTTAATTTTATTACAGTCAGTTTATTAGGATTTTGATACCTAAGTATCTAGGGTAAAACATTGTATGTATTATTTAAATCTATGTACATGAATATTATTGTTTACAGTATTATTATTTACAAATTAATGCACAATATTGCAGGCTTGCAATATTTACCAATCTATTTTCTCTTTGAAAGATATCATTAAAAAGTACTGGTACTTTATAACTATATAAGGTATCTATCTACTTTCGAAAAAAGTTTGGTGCTATTTGAAAGTTGAGTAAAAGAAAAGTAATCTTGAATTGATTGTTTTTATTTTTGAATATATTGGTTGTAACTGTTATAATCAAACGAAGGAAAAGTGGAAGGATTGTTATGACCATTGACCACTGCAGATTTTTTTATTCCATTATATTGAGGAGACATTCGTCTCTGTTTGGCTCCAGTAGGATCTATATTGGGTGTTGTAGATTTGTTTTTCATTCCATACTCTGAGAAGGTTTGACCTTGCTCTGAGTTAAATCTTTCTTCTCAGAAGTATGAAAAACCTCATGGATGTTGATGATTGGGTAACGAAAATCCAAGAGCTCTTGGATCTCCGTGTAACCTGAGTGCTTGTTCTAACCTTTGTTCTTGTAGACGTAATGCCTCTGTCAGATCAGGACTCACTTGACCTTGATGATTAAAGTTTTGAGTGTTGTTTGCAATGGTTGTAGCAATGCTATGCTGGCGTAAGCTATTGTTATCACTTTGTTGAGTTGTTGACGCTGCAACAGCTTGAGAAACAGCCAACCTCAGAGCTTCAGCCTGTGAACGCAAGAATGCTTCTTGCATTCTCAACGTGGGCGAAGTATTGGACTGTTGTTGTTGATGAAGCAGGGATTGGCTTTGGTCGACCATAGAAGACATAGACGCACGCATGGCTGCATTCATGGCGGCAAGTTGTACTGCGGACATGTCAGGTGATGCATTGCCCACTTGAGGACCATTCCTGTGAAAAATGATAAACCAAAATCTTGATAGTGGCCAGCATATATTATATTATTCGAAGTCATCACTTGTAGAAATAATTACAGAGCTATGGTGATATGGAACATGTGTTTCCAATATGTATATTGGCTGTTTGCTCATGTGTCTTAAGTAGAACCCAAGCACTTTCGTTCTAATCCCCCAATATGATGTTGTAGTAGTAGCAGTGTAGCTGCACCGAGGGAGGTTGATGCATTGATGGTCTCTAGCCAAGATTACTTGGCCCGTCCCGAACTGCAGTCGTGGTGATATGGAACATGTGTTTCCAATATGTATATTAGCTGTTTGCTCATGTGTCTTAAGTAGAACCCAAGCACTTTCGTTCTAATCCCCCAATATGATGTTGTAGTAGTAGTAGCAGTGTAGCTGCACCGAGGGAGGTTGATGCATTGATGGTCTCTAGCCAAGATTACTTGGCCCGTCCCGAACTGCAGTCAACCATCCCTAATATGTACATGGTGTGCTAGGAACAAACATCCTTAGCTTAGTGCACACCACACTGGACTTGTACAATGGAAGTCTTTGGTTCGTAAATATCTGTTTCTCATTTCGACTTAACCACTGTCAGCTTTTGAGGACAATCGAGCACCTACTAGTAAAAAAATAATTTTTACTTTTTAGTATATAAGGAGTAAGGACCCTTCTTTTTGATTTAATGCAAATATTTTTCTATTCCAGATCTATGCAAACTAGTGGCAAATGTTAGCACACTCTGTCAATCAATTTAAAAAATTTAAAACATCTTAATCGACATTGTCTTGATAAGAATAATCTATTTATTTTTATCTCATTTTAATTTTTAAATATTTCTTACGATTATTAAAAACAATTTTATTTTGAAATTGTAGTTTTTTAGTAGGTACCTGTTGTACCAAAAATTAATTTCATCATGTTGTTTGCTGTGCTTGAATCCGAATTTTGAATACCAGGTTTAAACGTATTTTTTTAGTAGGTACCTGTTGTACCAAAAATTAATTTCATCATGTTGTTTGCTGTGCTTGAATCCGAATTTTGAATACCAGGTTTAAATAAATACATACTGTACCCACCTATCCATTGTTTATGAAAGTTTCCATCAATCTAAAATTCAATACGCTGCCGCGCTGATGAGCTCGAGGTATAGGAGAAATTAGATACCTACCTACATATATGCATTATATTATCATGAACACAAAGATAAAATTTTCTACGGGAAAGGCCGAACTACATGATGAAAATGGAGGAAAAGAGGGGGAGGGTGAAAAATTAAACAAACAACGTCGTGTGATTGATTATAATACAATAACTGTCATGGCGGCGGACTACAACAAATATGAATTATAAATCTATTCACTGCAACCAATGCTAGCTTTCTATTCGGACATTTATAATTTTTTTCCAAGTGGAAAATGTAAAAAGTTATCATCATGACTCACATTAATTTGAATTTCACATCTTTTTTATTCTTCAATTAATTTTATATTGCGTGATGGAACATTGAATTATTCGATAAATAATCTATGCTATAATATATTACTTCAATTTTATTGAAGCGAATGTTTTATCAAAATATTTGCTCCCAAAATATTTCTGGATTCATCATACTTCTTCCTTGCTCTCAAATTCAGTGGACAATGGAAATGCTGTACAAAATTATTACAACTAATCAGTATCGAGGTTATTTATTTAGTGACACATGACGTTCGTGTGATGACATGGAAAACTTCCCAGGCTAGAAGATTCTTTACTCAATGCTTTTCATTCTGGCTTAACATCTCATTCTGTTTTTTTTTTTTTTTTTCAGGATACCTACGTACCTATATCATAGTAACAAAAGATGGGAAACTTACTTGTCACACCAGACGGTGGATCTTTATGATGTAGCTTCATGTGTTCTACTAGGGCCTCGCCTCCGAGGAAGAACTTATGACATAATGGACAAGTCGCAGCATTGGTGCCGCCAATGAAGGCAGCATGTTGTTGCAACATATCAGTTCGGAGCTCTACTTCCTGAGTTCCACAGCTTACTCGGACATGGTTGAGGCCGTGATTCCATTGAGCCTGCAAACACAAAGTACATCGGATGTCACACAAACAAGTTCACACGTAGGTACATGCAATTAAGATAAATTTGATGTAGACACGAAATTTTTGAAGTGAGATAAATAAATTATTTATGACAATGGATTGACGTTTAAGACAAATCTATGTAAACATAATACATAAGAGGAAGTAAATAAGGAAAGTAAAAATACTTTTGAATAAGTTTAATAATGTGTGGTTCCATCCCATTACCGCTAATGTATATCCATCACACATGTACTAAATCACAATATTCTCATACATTTTAAAAGGTGCATTATTCCGATACACGTAGGTACATGCAATTAAGATAAATTTGATGTAGACACGAAATTTTTGAAGTGAGATAGATAAATTATTTATGACAATGGATTGACGTTTAAGACAATCTATATAAACATAATACATAAGAGGAAGTAAATAAGGAAAGTAAAAATACTTTTGAATAAGTTTAATAATGTGTAGTTCCATCCCATTACCGCTAATGTATATCCATCACACATGTACTAAATCACAATATTCTCATACATTTTAAAAGGTGCATTATTCCGAAAGAAAAAATATCTACAAGCCTTTAAGTACATTTTAATACTTGAATATAAGCTATCTATCTACCTACTCTGTGCCTAGATTTTTTTCCTCAATACCCCTAACTAAAACAAAGACTTTCGAATTCTTATGTCAAGCTTTAGAAGTAATGTTAATATTAGATGGGTAGATAAGTAGATATAATAAAAAAAAGTAATAAAATATGAATGGAAATATTCCCTACTTACTATTAGTCTGTATTATTATTTATTAGATTGCAATTATTATCAAAGATACCTGTGCTTTCTACATACTTAACAAACTGAGAGAATATTGTACATAGGTATTATGAATAAAAGAGTGTTGTGTCGACAGTCCACGGAGTACACATGTAGTGAATTAGAGCATTAACTTTTTGATTGGAAAAGGAAACCCAAAAATAAATTAATAAAAGTGGCATAATGAAAGGAGAAGGCGAAGAAAAAAAGAAAAAAAAAACAAATTACGAAGAACATGTGGGTAATGTAAACATAAACATGTGAAAGATGCAATAAACACCCTTGTAAATGTAAAACGCGCGATGATCTTTAAGAAATTGGGTTAGTAGAATATAAGAAAAAAAGGGTGAAAGTGAAAGGGGATGAAGTTGTGTAGATTTTGGAGATGCTTTGTTGGTGCTTAGAGGAGTTTTGATTTTCACTTATCTATACCTAATGTACCTAATGATATTTTATTCAGAAGAAGATATTTTCTATTCATTATGCACAATAATAGTTATGAGATGAGCTTATGAGTTAATTCCTACTAATCAGTGAAGATATAATCATAAAAATCTGGTGTGAACATCACACGACTTTCCTTATCCTATTGAATGATTCTTATTTGAGTGTTCTTTTACCCTAATTTTTACAATATCTCTAACCGTTTTGTAGCTATAGCTGAAAACCGCCAAAAAACGGTCGAAATCTGTCCAAAAGCGGTCAAAATACCGCCAAGCGCAGCAACCATCTCAACCAAACGTTTTGTGTTGCATCCTTGTCACATTTGTGAACTACATACCAAATTTCAAGTCTCTAGCTCATACCGTTCCCGAGATATTATTGAATTACACCGAAAACCGCCAAAAAGCGGATTTTTTTTTTGATAAAAGTGAGGCATTTTTTTTTTTTTTTTTTTTTTTTTTTTTTTTTTTTTTTTTTTTTTTCCAAAATGTTAAGTAATGTGAAATCTTAGGGAAAAAGCCATTGTATTGTTATTATCATGGCTTATTAAAAAATAAATCCAGAATAGCAATCGATGAAAGAATTTTCTATTGAACTACTATTTTTACTTACATAGAATGACTATCATCCATGCTTTCCTTTTTCCATGGCCTGTAACGAAAATAATGTAAATTAGATGCCTGCTTGCTGCTAGTAGGTACCTAAATAGTACATAAAACGTGGTCCATAATTTTGGATCTAGTGCTGATAGAACTAAATTGGACACAATTCCAGGCCTTTAGTCAGATGTAAAAAAAGACACTGGAACTTCTACATAAAAGCAGATGAGTGACAAACGTTTAAAAACAGCCCAACATAAAGTCAACATTTGTTTATTACCGTCGGTAAGTCTGAAATATTCTGAATCAGTTGTATCTTAAATAACCCTAGATCGCGTCATTGCCTTTTTAGAATAACTTGTAAATGAAGTTAGTTTTGAGGAACGACCCCTCCTAGTAGTGAAAGGAGAGAAGCACGATACAGGGTACTAATTAATAGGTTTATATCTGGTGGTTCATCTCCTACCAAACAGAAGAAAAAAAATCATGGGTAGGTAAAAAAAAAGAAAAGAAAATTAGAAAGAAAAAAAAAATCAATAAAAAATTCGTTTCTAACAACAAAGCTCCCTTACCCTATGATTATGTTAGGTAGGAATAGGAACAGTGGTAGAAGCCCTACATAGGTAACATGCATTCATTATTTTCAAATGCAAAGGATATCATCTTGTGGTTCCATTCTTTCTGAAAAGGAGTAATAATTGGACTTTCATTGCCTCTACCTCTTTTTAAAGGACAAAATATAGGTGAAATAAGTCAAATTATTCCAGTGGGTATCTGGATTATTTTACTTCGCTTATACATTTGCGGCAGTATCACATCTACCAAAATTCTGATTCTAAACATGAATTAATTCCAAACAAAAGAAACGTAAATGTCCATAATGTGTTGAAAATGATGACAATTAATATGGTGAATATTACTAGGCATTATTCGAATAACTCTTTCGAAGAGGGAAAAAAATGTTAAAATGTTAATTTACGTGAAAGTTCATGTCGACTTTGCGGTGACAAAACAAGGTGATAGAAATGGGAGGCGTGAGATTGGGCAAGAGAGGAAGGATAGGACCTAAACTAATTAATAATTTGTGGTCAGGGTATGATGCTCAAACAGATGATTTTTAGCACTCCTCCCTCTACCTACATAGGCAACATGCATCCATTATTTTCAAATGCAAAGGATATCATCTTGTGGTTCCATTCCTTTTGAAAAGGAGTAATAATTGGACTTTCATTACCTCTTTTTTAAAAGAGGAATATAGGTAAAATAAGTCAGATTATTCCAGTGGGTATCTGGATTATTTTACTTAGCTTATACATTTGCGGCAGTATCATATCTACCAAAATTTTGATTCTAAACATGAATTAATTCCAAACAAAACAAACGTAAATGTCCATAATGTGTTGAAAATGATGACAATAAAATTAATATGGTGAATATTACTAGGCATTATTCGAATAACTCTTTCGAAGAGGGAAAAAATGTTAAAATGTTAATTTACGTGAAAGTTCATGTCGACTTTGTGGTGCTAAAACAAGGTGATAGAAATCGGAGGTGTGAGATTGGGAAAGAGAGGAAGGATAGGACCTAAACTAATTAATAATTTGTGGTCAGGGTATGATGCTCAAACAGATGATTTTTAGCACTCCTCCCTCTAGTCAGTGGCGTAAAATAACACTGTTTACTCGTGACGAAGGGTTCCTATTGCTTGCATATTTAGGTACCCTAACTGGTTTGCTTATGAAGCATAATAGCGCCTCCCCGATCTAGAGCTTTTAGTGTGAAATATAAAGCTTAACAAATGGTGGATATGTATTGCCTTTCCATTTATAACGGGATCTTAATTTCAAATTGATTTTTTTTTATCTGCTTGTATTAAAACTTGTACGCTTTCAAGGGGGGAAAATGTCGACAGTTTGAAAAGTAAAACAATTTTGTTCGGGACGTCTTCTCACATATGTATCCACAGACATTATTGCGGCAAAAAATAGCGCCTCCCCGATCTAGAGCTTTTAGTGTGGGATATAACTTAACAAATAGTGGATATGTATTGCCTTCCCATTTATAACGGGATCTTCATTTCAAGTTGATTTTTTATCTGCTTGTATTAAAACTTGTACGCTTTCAAGGGGGAAAATGTCGACAGTTTGAAAAGTAAAACAATTTTGTTCGGGACGTCTTCTCACATATGTATCCACAGACATTATTGCGGCAAAGTCATAAACTCCAGATCTATTATGTGTCCGTCAAAACATACATCCGTGATTTATGCATTCCGGAGAAATTCGTTTGAGTAACTGCAGTTTTATGATAACTAATGTACTTGTGTAGGTATGTGAGGTTGTTTCAAAAATTGGTTAACTAAACAATATAAATAAAATAGAAGAGAAAACTTACTTGTATTCCTAAATATATTAGAAATTTCTTCTTGAACTTATGTACATACCTAAGTAAATAACTATCCCATTACTGATTTATTTACCTAGCAACTTGGAATCATTGGGTACTCGGAATAATGCACCTTTTAAAATGTATGAGAATATTGTGATTTAGTACATGTGTGATGGATATACATTAGCGGTAATGGGATGGAACCACACATTATATTGGTTCAAAAATTGGTTAACTAAACAATATAAATAAAATAGAAGAGAAAACTTCCCTGTATTCCTAAATATATTAGAAATTTCTTCTTGAACTTATGTACATACCTAAGTAAATAACTATCCCATTACTGATTTATTTACCTAGCAACTTGGAATCATTGGGTACTCGGAATAATGCACCTTTTAAAATGTATGAGAATATTGTGATTTAGTACATGTGTGATGGATATACATTAGCGGTAATGGGATGGAACCACACATTATTAAACTTATTCAAAAGTATTTTTACTTTCCTTATTTACTTCCTCTTATGTATTATGTTTACATAGATTTGTCTTAAACGTCAATCCATTGTCATAAATAATTTATTTATCTCACTTCAAAAATTTCGTGTCTACATCAAATTTATCTTAATTGCATGTACCTACGTGTGAACTTGTTTGTGTGACATCCGATGTACTTTGTGTTTGCAGGCTCAATGGAATCACGGCCTCAACCATGTCCGAGTAAGCTGTGGAACTCAGGAAGTAGAGCTCCGAACTGATATGTTGCAACAACATGCTGCCTTCATTGGCGGCACCAATGCTGCGACTTGTCCATTATGTCATAAGTTCTTCCTCGGAGGCGAGGCCCTAGTAGAACACATGAAGCTACATCATAAAGATCCACCGTCTGGTGTGACAAGTAAGTTTCCCATCTTTTGCTACTATGATATATACGTAGGTACATGTCCTGAAAAAAAAAAAAAAAAAAAAAAAAAAAAAAAAAAAAAAAATAGAATGAGATGTTAAGCCAGAATGAAAAGCATTGAGTAAAGAATCTTCTAGCCTGGGACGTTTTCCATGTCATCACACGAACGTCATGTGTCACTAAATATATAACCTCGATACTGATTAGTTGTAATAAATTTGTACAGCATTTCCATTGTCCACTGAATTTGAGAGCAAGGAAGAAGTATGATGAATTCAGAAATATTTTGGGAGCAAATATTTTGATAAAACATTCGCTTCAATAAAATTGAAGTAATATGTTATAAAATAAATTATTTATCGAATAATTCAATGTTCCATCACGCAATATAAAATTAATTGAAGAATAAAAAAGATGTGAAATTCAAATTAATGTGAGTCATGATGATAACTTTTTACATTTTCCACTTGGAAAAAAATTATAAATGTCCGAATAGAAAGCTAGCATTGGTTGCAGTGAATAGATTTATAATTCATATTTGTTGTAGTCCGCCGCCATGACAGTTATTGTATTATAATCAATCACACGACGTTGTTTGTTTAATTTTTCACCCTCCCCCTCTTTTCCTCCATTTTCATCATGTAGTTCGGCCTTTCCCGTAGAAAATTTTATCTTTGTGTTCATGATAATATAATGCATATATGTAGGTAGGTATCTAATTTCTCCTATACCTCGAGCTCATCAGCGCGGCAGCGTATTGAATTTTAGATTGATGGAAACTTTCATAAACAATGGATAGGTGGGTACAGTATGTATTTATTTATACCTGGTATTCAAAATTCGGATTCAAGCACAGCAAACAACATGATGAAATTAATTTTTGGTACAACAGGTACCTACTAAAAAAATACAATTTCAAACTTAACATTTATAAATTTTGTTTTCTAGCTCCTACATCGGAAATCTCAGGGATTGGACCTTACCTAGCAAAACGAAGAACAGCCAATCACCCATGTCCTGTATGTGGGAAGCATTACGTCAATGAAGGAAGTCTGAGAAAGCATATGGCTTGTCATCCAGAAACTGCTCAACTTGCTTCTACACTTCGTATGTGGCCATGCTCCGTGTGTCAAGCCGTGTTTACTCATGAATCAGGTGAATATTTCAACTATAAATCAGAAAAAGCAATTTTCAAGGACCTTTCAATTTTTTTAACCCCCAAGTGCAACATTGAGCTGTCTGTAAAAGTGTAAATACATAAGATTACCTTAAATAACAAAACATTACCTTAAATGGAAACAAAATCTAGTATGGACATTGTGAATTTTGACTGATGAAAATATTTCTCATGTTTATTGTTACAGGGTTACTCAGCCATATGGAACACATGCGTATGGATCCTAAGCATCAGTTTGCAGCTCAATATGTACTAAGTCGGGCTGCAGCTGAAAGAAGAGAGCGAGAAAATATCTTAGCAACGGCAGCATTAGGATTACCCATAAGTCTTGGAACAAATCCTAGTCAATGTGAAAGTCCTTCTGGACATTCTGATACCTCATCTCAAAATGGGGAGAGGTTATCTTCAGCAGGATCAGATCCTGGGAATAACTTTAATAATAACAACAATAATAACAATAACAATATGACCGCTGCTAAGCTAGCTGAACTTATGGCTGGAAGAGCAGTAGCTAATAATGGCTAACAACAATAATAACAATAACAATATGACCGCTGCTAAGCTAGCTGAACTTATGGCTGGAAGAGCAGTAGCTAATAATGGCTACTACCTAGGTCAACAAACCCAGTACAATGCTAACGACCTGCAGAGAGCTGCAACCGCTTTGATCCAGCAACAGGCTCAGGTAGCTGCTGCAGCTGCACAGGTCCAAGCACAAGCACAAGCTCAAAACCAAAGTGTCAATTCTGGATCTCAACAAGTACCTGGAAATCAAGCCCAAAACTGTACAAGTACTATTGCACCTGAATCTCCTAATGCAGCCACTGCAGTACAAGTAGCAGCGGCTAACCTGGCTGCAGCTATGAGAATGTCTCAGAATCAAGCAAACTCCAACTCTTTACAGCAAAGTCCTAACCAAAACAACCAAAGGTGAGAACTGAATAATAAACAAATGTTGACTTTATGTTGGGCTGTTTTTAAACGTTTGTCACTCATCTGCTTTTATGTAGAAGTTCCAGTGTCTTTTTTTTAAATCTGACTAAAGGCCTGGAATTTTGTCCAATTTAGTTCTATCAGCACTAAATCCAAAATTATGGACCACGTTTTATGTACTATTTAGGTACCTACTAGCAGCAAGCAGGCATCTAATTTACATTATTTTCGTTACAGGAATAAGAACAACAGCTGGGCTTCTGAAATTATGTTGAAAAATGTTGGTAATCGATCGAAGAATTCGTTTAGTAAATGAAATGAAGTGCAGCAGAAATTATAAGACGTTTCTCTAGACCAGATGCAATTTATGCATTTTTTGTATTAACCTGAGCATCTCTGTTGCAGCATATGGCTGATCCACTGATCCTTGCTTCTGACATTACAGCAAGAAACAATAGACAATGCTTAATTCAACATAATCATTGAAACAATAACTAGTACCTACTCTAAGAAGTCCAAGATGTTATTAAGTGAAACAACTTCTGAGAGATTAAAGATGCGCAACTTGCATGGCGAAGTAAGCTATAAGCCTTCGTTTTATTGTTGAGATCTTTACCTAAGACTTCAATCTGGTCTACGTTCCTCGCAAGTCAGTAAAATTTTGTTTATAGCAGGAAAGTACAGTATGCTGTATTCCAATAGTAGGTACCTGGATTTCAATGAATAGGAAGGAAAGACGTAGGTACCTTACCCAGTGAAACATGAGAGGGTATAATTTGAATAGTGTAGAACATGATGAATGCTCATCAGAGTCATCAGCTTATTATAAATCCCCCCAAAAAATACCACTTCGTGGCATAAAAAAGACCCCGCCAAGTCGTTACTCCCAAAATAAATCAAGTGCCACAAAAAATAAACAAAACTCCATCCCACCCCAAAAAAGATTAGAAATCAATTTTGTACCCCGCCTCTAGGAACAAACATCCTTAGCTTAGTGCACACCACACTGGACTTGTACAATGGAAGTCTTTGGTTCGTAGATATCTGTTTCTCATTTCGACTTAACCACTGTCAACGCTTTTGAGGACAATCGAGCACCTACTAGTAAAAAAATATTTTTTTACTTTTTAGTATATAAGGACCCTTCTTTTTGATTTAATGCAAATATTTTTCTATTCCAGATCTATGCAAACTAGTGGCAAATGTTAGCACACTCTGTCAATGAATTTTAATATCAACCCTTTTTTAATTGATAATGTAAACACACCTTGAAAAATATTTATTATTTTTCATGATATATTTTTTGTTGTAATTTTTCAATTATAAATTTAATTAAAAAGAATGTAAAAAAGCACCTCTGAGCGATAAAAAAATTGATCATGTTGGATGGGCTATTGGTATCGATATTTATATTACTCAGTACACCAGCAATCTACCAAGTTGAATAAGAATAGCCACTTTACACAATACCTATATGTATAGAAAAGATTATCTTTTTTATTTAGAATGTCACCTTAAGAAATGCCTCAATCGTAGAAGGTACCCAATATGCAAATTTATTTACTACATTTTTTTCGTCTTCATTTCACATTTGATTGCATAGTACGTGCATAGTGCTTTAGTAGGACATTGAGTCCCTTTAGCTCAACAGTTTTAATATTGCTCTTATTGGGTACTTGTGTTTCCAATATAAAAAGACATGAACCAAGTGAAACTCGAATATAACTCTTAAAACATTATTAGTGATTTACTTCGCCATTTCATATCAAATTGTGTGTTGTGGGAATATCAAATGAGTAAGCATTAGCTGTATTGAAATAGCAACGTTGAACAATGAAATGTTCCTCCCTACTACCATACTAACAACATTAGAAATCATACTTAGATACTTTTTTCCTTAATTTGAGGCAATAATTATTTGAGTTAAAGCTAGCAAGTGTGGTAAAGTCTTCTTTAGTCCCTCAGTTGAGCAGTATTTTCTTCTGAACATTATTTACAAATCACTGAGTCTATTTCTTTTCCTTTTGGAACACTTAGGGCCAGATTGGAGGATTGTATTATTATTTTACATTTTACTTAATGTAATCCTATTTTTTGTATTTTGATCCTGACACAATGTTGTTATTCAACTTGTTAAGAGAGCACCTGAGTATAGATGCCATTTTTTATACCTACTCGTACAGTCATGTTGTACCAATAAACGTATGTATAAATTAATGTGTTGAATGAAGATACCAATACACTGAAGAGGTTAAGCGTCATGTTCTTTATTTATTATTTACATTTTCCATAAAAAAGGAAACTTGACTAACTCGAGCATTAACATGAACGGATGGCTATGAGTTATAAAAAAAAGTTGATGCTGATTTTCTCCTCTTCATAAAGATTTGCACGACCTTTCTTTCTCCCTTTCACCCCCTTCACCTCAAAATCTTTTGTTGTATGAAAATATGTACATATCTTCTACTAATTTTTAACTTACCTATATGCTTTTTTATTTTGCTTATTATTATTTTAGTGAGGTACCTAGTAAATTCGGTCAAAGTATGTTCATCAGTATCGTATTTGACAAAAGGTTCTTCTACTAATTTTTAACTTACCTATATACTTTTTTATTTTGCTTATTATTATTTTAGTGAGGTACCTAGTAAATTCGGTCAAAGTATGTTCATCAGTATCGTATTTGACAAAAGGTCATATTTTGATTATGGTTGTAAGAAAACAAGCCAAATAAACTTCATTCATGGTTAGCAGTATTTCCTTCTGAATATTATTTACAAATCACTGAGTCCATTTCTTTTCCTTTTGGAGCACTTAGGGCCAAATTGGAGGATTGTATTATTATTTTACATTTTACTTGATGTAATCCTATTTTTTGTATTTTGGTCCTGACACAATGTTGTTATTCAACTTGTTAAGAGAGCACCTGAGTACAGATGCCATTTTTTATACCTACTCGTTCAGTCATGTTGTACCAATAAACGTATGTATAAATTAATGTGTTGAATGAAGATACCAATACACTGAAGAGGTCAAGCGTCATGTTCTTTATTTATTATTTACATTTTCCATAAAAAAGGAAACTTGACTAACTCGAGCATTAACATGAACGGATGGCTATGACAAGTGAAGGTATTGAAAGTGCCATACAAATTTCATAGCATTATCATTTTAATTTCGGGAAAAATAGTTTGAAACGGTTTTTATTTTAGAAGTGGTTTTCCTTTTTTTCGTGAAACTTTTTTTTCTTCTTTCCTTAACCTGTACTTAATCTTCATTCGTGTCTCCCATATTAATTTTCCTTCTATTTATGATGTTTTCTATGCAGGTTTTGTTCTTTTCTATCCTGAATCCATGGAGTGGATTGCTAGGAAGTCATATCTTGGATTTTTCTAAACTTAAAGTGTTCAACCCTTTAATTTTTGAGATTCAAGGAGAGAGAAACCTAAGAAACAAATATATTATCCCCTGGACCCTACTGTCTGTTTTGGGAATTAAAAGAGATTAAAATACTAGCTGCCCAGTTCTCCCTCTTTATTCTGATTGTTTTAATTTTTTTACACGCTAAAATGATTTCATTTTTATTTTACTCAAGTACTCCTTGAGAAAATCCTCCTAACGTCTTCGATCCTGGTAAATATTGTAGGCACTCAAAACATTGAGAAGTACAAGGTTTATAAGAATAGTAATATCTATAGAACTAAAAGATACTGCTACATCTAATTGTGAAGTTACTAAAAGCCTTGAAAACTGTTGTAATGAGAGAGAGATTTGAGGAGGAAGAAGGAAAGTAGGGAGAGAGAGCGAGAGTTTTTTTACTATCTTGTGAGAACTTAAGAAGCATTTTAAAAAATCCCTTTAACTATATTGAATTAGGAATTGAAATTATTAAGTTAATAGGAATTTATTATTTATATTATCTTCTGATTTGCATTCGTCTGGAAATTAAAAGCAAAAGGTTTTTCCTCATAATTAGATCGAACGATAATGATCGATATCACATAATCTGATGGATCAGACAATCTTATTGTCCAGTCTCTATCACCTACCTCCTAAATCTTTAGAACTTCTCGCAATAAAGGTTTGCATGATCGTCCTTGCGGTTTTTAACCGATTTAAAAAGGTCTTGGATGATTACAATCTTTAATTTCTTTTTCGACTTCCACCTAACAAGTGCGAAAACTTTTTTCTCACTCTCAATGTTTAATTTTACTTGAGAAAAAAAAGTAAAAAGTCCCCAGCAAACTTTTCTTGTTCATGATAGTGTAAAAAGTGAGTAACAAAATATACTTAATTTATTACTCATTTTTTTCTCCTACTGAGTACTCAAAGAGATTGGGAGTTCAATATTCTATGAAATGTAGGAATATGTAAGAAGGTGCAATATGAAGAAGGTGAAAAGGATGCATGAAAGAGCGACAGAAAGAGTAAAATTAAGAAGAAGAAAAAAAATATATGGAGAGAGGGGAGCGAAAAAAAAAAAGAAATTTTTCATAATTTCAGAGGAAATGAAATGCTGGAAAGGGAGAAAAAATCAGCAAGACTCCTTACCACCACCGGCAGTCTTATATCGTCGGTAAGTCTGAAATATTCTTAATCAGTTGTATCTTAAATAACCCTAGATCGCGTCATTGCCTTTTTAGAATAACTTGTAAATGAAGTCAGTTTTGAGGAACGACCCCTCCTAGTAGTGAAAGGAGAGAAGCACGATACAGGGTACTAATTAATAGGTTTATATCTGGTGGTTCATCACAAGGTACTTAGAAGAAATAAAAATAAACATAAATACTTCCAAGATCAGATAGTACCTACTGGAGAACCCGGGACTTTGAACTGGTAATCCGAGATCCATATTCAAATGCAAATCAGTATTTTACTTGAAAAAATATCGAAGAGCTCCTAAGCATGCTTTTTCTGGTCTCAAATTTGGCTTTAGCCTTGACAGTATGGTTTCAAACGAAATATCGTAAAGGCTAAAAACAGTGGAGCAAAGAGCATAGAGCTTTTCACTTTCAGTTCTATGCGTCGCTTCCCTCAACTTGCTCGATGCTCTATGCTCTATACTCTCCACTCCACTCTGTTTTTAGCTTTAGTAAGTTTAGTTCAAGAATAGAGTAGAGAGGGAGAGAGCGGGTGAGAGAGAACGGGTAGAAATGGAAGATTCAGAAAGCTAATTCAAAAAGTGAAAGGAATTTTTGCGAGCACAAACTTTCTCCCGGTAGTTCTCTCTGTGCATCCTCTCTGTATCCCTATATAGGAAATAGCCGTCAAAGTCCAGTTGTGAAAGGGAGAGGATGAGTCATGTGCTTAGTGAAAGTTATCTTTGGAAAAAAGGGGTAAAAAAAGAGAGAGAAAGCACCCACGCGTTGTAGGAGATTCAGAGTAATGCAGGGAGGGAGAGAGAGTGAGAGAGAAAGAGAGAAAGTGGGGGGGGGAGGGGTCACTACTACATTATATCATAGAATCCAGAAGAAATTCCAGTGTCTACGAGGAACACCATAATTCGAACTTTATCCTGAATGCCAATTTTGTCTATAATTACGTACAAGCTACTTTACAAATTTACTTTGGAAAAATTTTCTCCTACTGAGTACTCAAAGAGATTGGGAGTTCAATATTCTATGAAATGTAGGAATGTGTAAGAAGGTGCAATATGAAGAAGGTGAAAAGGGATGCATGAAAGAGCGACAGAAAGAGTAAAATTAAGAAGAAGAAGAAAAAAAAATATATATAAGGGAGCGAAAAAAAGAGAAATTTTTCATAATTTCAGAGGAAATGAAATGCTGGAAAGGGAGAAAAAATCAGCAAGACTCCTTACCACCACCGGCAGTCTTATAAATGAAATTGTAATCTTAGCGAGCGAGAAAAAATATCTACAAGCCTTTAAGTACATTTTAATACTTGAATATAAGCTATCTACCTACTCTGTGCCTAGATTTTTTTTCTCCATGCCCCTTAACTAAAACAATAGCAAAGCAAAGACTTTTGAATTCTTATGTCAAGCTTTGGAAATTCCTTACTTACTATTACCTCTATTATTATTATTAGATTACAATTATTATCAAAGATACCTGTGCTTTCCACATACTTAATTAAAGAACCTGAGAGAATATTGTATTATGAAATAGTTTATACATAAAAGAGTGTTGTGTCGACAGTCCACGGAATACGTAGTCTCCAACCAATATGGATATGTAGTGAATTAGAGCATTAACTTTTTGAATGGAAAAGGAAAAAACCCAAAAATAAATTAATAAAAGTGGAATAATGAAAGGAGGAGGCGAAGAAAAAAAAAAAAAAACAAATTATGAAGAACATGTGGGTAATGTAAACATAAACATGTGAAAGATGCAATAAACACCCTTCTAAATGTAAAACGCGCGATGCGATGATCTTTAAGAAATTGGGTTAGTAGAATATAAGAAAAAAGGGTGAAAGTGAAAGGGGATGAAGTTGTATAGATTTTGGAGATGCTTTGTTAGTGCTTAGAGGAGTTTTGATTTTCACTTATCTATGATATACCTAATGATATCATTTTATTCAGAGGATTAAAGATATTTTCTATTCATTATAATAGTTATGAGATAATCTTATGAGTTAATTCCTACTAATCAGTGAAGATATAATCATAAAAAGGCAAAGTAAATGGAATTGCTTGTGCAGAAATGTGTTCTTTCTTTCTGTGTAGGTGTGTCTCTAAGAAGGAGTTGAAAAAAGTGGAAATTGTGACGGTTTTGTTCATATAGGTACGAGTATATATTTTTCTATGTTTATGCTTGAAACATTTTTTACTAACTTAATTTTTAAAAGAGAAAAATTTAATTACACATTTAATGCCTTAATTAGAAAAAGTATAATTAAAAAAATCATCATAATGTTATCTTTAAAATGAAATTTGGAGAGAGGGAAGAGAAGATGAGAAAAAAAAACGCGAATTTTTCTATTTACAGAAAGAGTTTCCAGTGAAAATTATTTGACTTAATTAAATTGTTTGGGTTTTTATTAATTAACAAGAGTTAACCTTATAAGGTAATGGTAGAGATGTAACTTCGTCTGATTACAAAGATCAAAATTCAGGCCCAGATGTACAAATCCTGACGAGTGATCCTGTAGCTACCTATTCTCGCCTAGATTGTTTTGTTTGATAAATAGAAAGTAAAAATGATAATAGGTATACTTTTTGTCTTCAGTGATCTCATTTTACAATAATTATCCCATTAGTTTAGCAAATTTATTAGTATTTAACATTTTCTACAATATGTTGGTCTTCAGTACAGAACTATGGGATGTAGGTACATCAACCTACTTGTCAAGTTCAGATCCTAGTCTTCGTATTCAAAAAGACACAGCACGTGCCTTTGAAGATTTTTACCATTATTATTTTCATGAATTACCTACTTGTCAAAAAATATTACTGACAAATAATCCCTTTCTTTTTTTTATTCACATAGAAAGGTTGTATCTGTGGTTGAACTATAAATTATATGCTTCTACCACTGTTCCTATTCCTACCTAACATAATCATAGGGTAAGGGAGCTTTGTTGTTAGAAACGAATTTTTTATTGATTTTTTTTCTTTCTAATTTTCTTTTCTTTTTTTTACCTACCCATGATTTTTTTTTTCTTCTGTTTGGTAGGGAAAAAAATAGTCTCTTTGGAGAAAAAATAATTATAATGATATTCTGTTAACACTAAACATAAAAAAGAAGTACACAATGAATTTTAATCCTCTCCTCTCGCTCATAATTTTTATTTCACACTAAAATATGACGTAGTGACGTTTCTATGCTCCATATCTTTTTACACATTTCCATAAATTTCTTAAAATTTTCCATATTTGCAAGCACTGATTTTTGACGCTAAAAGATACACATGTCCATTTGACAATGGGGCTAGCAATTAAAAGGGATGCAGAAGGAATTTGCGCTAAAAGAAGTAATTTCCATAGGTGTGTAACTGTACACATGTCCATTTGACAATGGGGCTAGCAATTAAAAGGGATGCAGAAGGAATTTCTAACTAAACCAAATGTGTTTTTATTAGAAATGAGAAAATTAAAAGTTCCGCGAGACATTATTTGATCCACAGAAATGACCTTGAAATTTTACAAAAAATATAAATAAGAACATCTAGTAGAAAATGTTGTGCGATGTATATAATTATGTTTTCCACGGCAATAATGGCTACCTATGAACAGGTAGTAGGAATAATCTAGTAGAAAATGTTGTGCGATGTATATAATTATGTTTTCCACGGCAATAATGGCTACCTATGAACAGGTAGTAGGAATACTATGAATTTTTTATTTAAATTTCTCATAAAATGGTACTTATTATTTTTATGTATTTTCCTATACTTTTTTAATGCTTGCTTGGTTCGGTTCACGTTATCTTGCACTTTCACTCTTTCAGTCCATTTCGTTTTATTGTTGAGATCTTTACCTAAGACTTCAATCTGGACTACGTTTCTCCTAAGTCAGTAAAATTTTGTTTATAGCAGGAAAGTACAGTACGCTGTATTCCAATAGTACCTGGATTTCAATGAAATGAGTAGTAAGGAAAGACGTAGGTACCTTACCCAGTGAAACATGAGAGGGTAGAATTTGAATAGTGTGGAACATGATGGATGTTCATCAGAGTCATCAGCTTATTATAAATGTCATTCCTATACTTACACTTTTCTAAAAAAAAGAAAAGAAGAAAAAAAAAAAAAAAAAAAAAAAAAAAAAAAAAAAAAAAAAACACAAAAAAATGCGACTTGACTCGAACCACCAATTTCCAGATACGAAGTCCTTCGCTCTAATAACCTTATTTAACACAAGTGAAGGTATTGAAAGTGCCATACAAATTTCATAGCACTATCATTTTAATTTCGGGAAAAATAGTTTGAAACGGTTTTTATTTTAGACGTGTTTTTCCATTTTTTTGTGAAACTTTTTTTTTTCTTTCCTTAACCTGTACTTAATTTTCATTCGTGTCTCCCATATTAATTTTCCTTCTCTTTATGATGTTTTCTATGCAGGTTTTGTTCTTTTCTATCCTGAATCCATGGATTGGATTGCTAGGAAGTCGATTTTCCTAAATTTAAAGTGTTCAACCCTTTAATTTTTGAGATTCAAGGAGAGAGAAACCTAAGAAACAAATATATTATCCTCTGGACCCTACTGTCTGTTTTGGGAATTAAAAGAGATTAAAATACTAGCTGCCCACAGTTCCCCCTCTTTATTCTGATTGTTTTAATTTTTTTTTACACGCTAAAATGATTTCATTTTTATTTTACTCAAGTACTGCTTGAGAAAATCCTCCTAACGTCTTCGATCCTGGTAAATATTGTAGGCACTCAAAACATTGAGAAGTACAAGGTTTATAAGAATAGTAATATCTATAGAACTAAAAGATACTGCTACATCTAATTGTGAAGTTATTAAAAGCCTTGAAAACTGTGGTAATGAGAGAGAGATTTGAGGAGGAAGAAGGAAAGTAGGGAGAGAGAGCGAGAGTTTTTTTACTATCTTGTGAGAACTTAAGAAGCACTAAAAGCCTTGAAAACTGTTGTAATGAGAGAGAGATTTGAGGAGGAAGAAGGAAAGTAGGGAGAGAGAGCGAGAGTTTTTTTACTATCTTGTGAGAACTTAAGAAGCATTTTAAAAAATCCCTTTAACTATATTGAATTAGGAATTGAAATTATTAAGTTAATAGGAATTTATTATTTATATTATCTTCTGATTTGCATTCGTCTGGAAATTAAAAGCAAAAGGTTAGTGATAGCCATTGTACCTACATATTTACGTATAAGTGGGAAAAATGTACCAACCTATCTTATTTTACATTTTAATTCTTTAATAGTAGACCAAAGGTATCTGTACCTACATATTTACGTATAAGTGGGAAAAATGTACCAACCTATCTTATTTTACATTTTAATTCTTTAATAGTAGACCAAAGGTATTTCAATTAATATTATGATATCTACTTTGGACTTGTTTTGTTAGATGGGTAGGTAGGAGTACGTATTCGCAAAAATTCGTTAATTCCTTGCAAGTTTTTTTTTTTCTTTCAAAGAGTAAAACCCCCAATATGTAGGTCCTTAGGTTGTTAATATGATCAGGATATGTGTGGGAAAAGCAGAAAAAATAATATTGCTTGAGAAAAAGGCTTGAAAGAAAAGTTTAAATATTACGTGACTAGATCAATAGATATTTCCAATATCGAGAACAATAAATGAATGGAGAAAAAAAGTTATAAAAAAAAGTTGATGCTGATTTTCTCCTCTTCATAAAGATTTGCACGACCTTTCTTTCTCCCTTTCACCCCCTTCACCTCAAAATCTTTTGTTGTATGAAAATATGTACATATCTTCTACTAATTTTTAACTTACCTATATGCTTTTTTATTTTGCTTATTATTATTTTAGTGAGGTACCTAGTAAATTCGGTCAAAGTATGTTCATCAGTATCGTATTTGACAAAAGGTCATATTTTGATTATGGTTGTAAGAAAACAAGCCAAATAAACTTCATTCATGGTAGCTTAAAGATAATGGTGTAGGTCTGTAGGGGCCAAAAGTTCCCTTAACAAATACAAGATAGCATAAAGTCAGATAGGTATGCACGTACGAATGAAGGAAATGAAGCGTGTAGTAAGATCTTCGGATAGAAAAAAAACGAATTATTATTATTGATTAATTGAGAAAAAATTCAATACTCAAAAGCATTTAAAATAATACTACCTACACTTCTCATTGTAAAAGAAAAGGAAGGAAGCTCACCATAAAAAAGCTTCAAAACAATTCATGGTAGCTAAAAGATAATGGTGTAGGTCTGTAGGGGCCAAAAGTTCTCTTAACAAATACAAGATAGCATAAAGTCAGATAGGTATGCACATACGAATGAAGGAAATGAAGCGTGTAGTAAGATCTTCGGATAGAAAAAAAAACGAATTATTATTATAGATTAATTGAGAAAAAATTAAATACTCAAAAGCATTTAAAATAATACTACCTACACTTCTCATTGTAAAAGAAAAGGAAGGAAGCTCACCATAAAAAAGCTTCAAAACTAGCTAACAGGTTTGCAATTTCTTCTTATTATTGGTACAAAAAATTGTTGCTTTTTATTTGGACTTTTCCAATGATGGGAAAATTTCCTCGTTTTTTTTCAACCCTTTTATCAACAATACATACTTTTTAAATTATTTTCTTACAAGACTCTTCTTTCTCTCCCCCTTTTTCTTCGGAAGCTTCAAAACTAGCTAACAGGTTTGCAATTTCTTCTTATTATTGGTACAAAAAATTGTTGTTTTTTATTTGGACTTTTCCAATGATGGGAAAATTTCCTCGTTTTTTTTTCAACCCTTTTATCAACAATACATACTTTTTAAATTATTTTCTTACAAGACTCTTCTTTCTCTCCCCCTTTTTCTTCGGAACGCTGGGTATTAAGATGTAAGCTGTTCTATCTATCACCTATGTATCTGTTTTTTTTCTATTGCTATTGGCGGAAGTATCTATTTGTAACAAGAGGAAACCACAATTTGGTTAGTTTGAGAGCTCCAGAATGGTCGAATTTTTTACATTTCGAACTCCAAGTCATTTTTGACAGAATATAGCCTAATGCACTTATTTTTGAGGTGATAAACAAAACTCTGTGTTTTCGCCGGAGAAATTTTTAAAAAGGAATTTTCAAGGAAAAAAATTCTTCGGAACTTTTTTTTTACTCTGAACTTGAAAGGCTAAAAAAAAAGTTTCTTTGTGGTTTTCCAAAGTTCCCACGCATCAGGGTTATTGATATTCTTCCCAATAGAGAGACAAAAAAAAGATAAATAATTTATAGGTGAAATTGAATGGAGGTCATGCTAGATAAGTGTGTGCTGATTCTTCAACATTGGCTTGAAATATTAATCCAAACATTTAGTTTTGGATTTTAACCGTGGTTTATTTTATAGGGGAAAAATCGCATGTTATTAAAAAAAAATTAGACAAAAAAAATGATAAATAATTTATAGGTGAAATTGAATGGAGGTCATGCTAGATAAGTGTGTGCTGATTCTTCAACATTTGCTTGAAATATTAATCCAAACATTTAGTTTTGGATTTTAACCGTGGTTTATTTTATAGGGGAAAAATCGCATGTTATTAAAAAAAAATCTAGGTAGGTATAAATGAAAATAGTGAATCTGTAAAAAGACTTATTTACCTTTGAGGTATGTGTCCTTAAACTAGATTCTGTGGCAAAGCCTTTCCCGCAGATGTTACAATGAAATGGTCGACTTTTGGCTCTTTCCAGTTGAGCATCGTGGTTTCTTAGGTGTTGTTGTAGATTGGATAGTTGAATGAAAGCTCGTCCACACTCAGTCAAATGACACCGATATGGTCGTTCACCTGAAACATAAAATGGGGACACGTGAATGGCAAATCCATATCGAATACATTGTGGAAGTGTCTTACTAAGAACAAACAAATGCGAATGTGGAGTTGTTTGTTGTGTTAGGTGAGTTGTAGTGAATTGGTCAGAAAACAGTCTGCCAATTGCCTACTCTGAAAGTTCAAGGTAAAGAGATATTTAAAGTAAATATGTAGGTAAAAAGGAGGAAACTTTAGTGATTTATTAAAAAAAGCTTATGTCATTCGTATTCATATCCATAGTTACAAATAGGTAAGAGTAAACAAGGCGTGGGTCATAAGATTCAAATCACGTATTTAATTGCTTGGCGAGAAGCATTGAAACCTTTCTTTGGAGAAAGGGAAAAAAAGGGTGACCGGCCACTTATTATAAGCGACAGGAAAAAATCTGTTGTGGAAAATGGAAAAATGGGGTTTCCTATTAAAAAATGAAGAAAAAAAAATTGTTCAGAAAAACATTAGAGAATTAACAACCCTTTTTTTCTTTCTCAGAGGAAAAAATACCACAATTTTTTATACCTTTTCCCCCACAAATTGCAGAAAAAATCTTTCTCACTAATAGCTTTGTCCACTTAATAAAAATAAAAACAGTCTGTTCTTGCACGAGACTGAAAAAAAGCGTCTCGCTTTTGATGCAAAGAAACATCACATGACAATTTTCATTGCTCGTATATTTGCGAGAAATTTTAGCCTAAATTCTGATAGACACTAAGATTTTTATTCCTCATAATTAGATCGAACAATAATGATCGATATCATATAATCTGATGGATCAGACAATCTTATTGTCCAGTCTCTATCACCTACCACCTAAATCTTTAGAACTTCTCGCATTAAAGGTTTGCATGATCGTCCTTGCGGTTTTTAACTGATTTAAAAAGGTCTTGGATGATTACAATCTTTAATTTCTTTTTCCACTTCCACCTAACAAGTGCGAAAACTTTTTTCTCACTCTCAATGTTTAATTTTACTTGAGAAAAAAAGTAAAAAGTCCCCAGCAAACTTTTCTTGTTCATGATAGTGTAAAAAGTGAGTAACAAAATATACTTAATTTATTACTCATTTAACATAATTGCTTTTTTTTTCCTCTCCTCTCGCTCATAATTTTTATTTCACATTAAAATATGACGTAGTGACGTTTCTATGCTCCATATCTTTTTACACATTTCCATAAATTTCTTAAAATTTTCCATATTTGCAAGCACTGATTTTTGACGCTAAAAGATACACATGTCCATTTGACAATGGGGCTAGCAATTAAAAGGGATGCAGAAGGAATTTCTAACTAAACCAAATGTGTTTTTATTAGAAATATCTGAGCGATAAAAAAATTGATCATGTTGGATGGGCTATTGGTATCAATATTTATATTACACAGTACACCA
The DNA here is from genome assembly GCF_000475195.1 of Diaphorina citri. NCBI lineage: Eukaryota > Metazoa > Arthropoda > Insecta > Hemiptera > Psyllidae > Diaphorina > Diaphorina citri. The sequence goes on from NW_007377767.1 coordinate 156,789, forward strand.
GCAATCAACCAAGTTGAATAAGAATAGCCACTTTACACAATACCTATATGTATAGAAAAGATTAACTTTTTTATTTAGAATGTCACCTTAAGAAATGCCTCAATCGTAGAAGGTACCCAATATGCAAATTTATTTATTACATTTTTTTCGTCTTCATTTCACATTTGATTGCATAGTACGAGCATAGTGTTTTAGTAGGACATTTAGTCCCTTTAGCTCAACAGTTTTAATATTGCTCTTATTGGGTACTTGTGTTTCCAATATAAAAAGACATGAACCAAGTAAAACTCGAATATAACTCTTAAACATTATTAGTGATTTACTTCGCCATTTCATATCAAATTGTGTGTTGTGGGAACATCAAATGAGTAAGCATTGGCTGTATTGAAATAGCAACGTTGAAATGTTCCTCCCTACTACCATACTAACAACATTAGAAATCATACTTAGATACTTTTTTCCTTAATTTGAGGCAATAATTATTTGATCCTCAGATTTTTGGGACAGTCATACTTGAGAAACAGAGGACCCATCTGTAGTTAAGATGTTTGTGACTATTTCCTGAAGTCTGTTCCATAAAGCAACTTCACACTTTAATATTATTACATCATGTCTATTGTGAAGTGTAAGTTCTTTACAGAACAGCCCCGCCCTTACCAACTTCTGAAAGCGAAGAATACGGTCCAGGGGAGATGTAAAATTAGAGTAAAGTAAGTTAGTGACTAGGTATCCCTAGACCAATAATGGTATATTGTGAAATGACATATTTACTTACCAATCGCTATCTCCATCGCAAGCTAATAGTCATCAAGAAGCATCATGTACACGACCTGTGTTTGTAACACTTTCTTATCTACAAAGTAAGTAAATCTATTGTGAGGATAATTAATTAGCTTTCATATAAAATCTATGTGTAGCATGAAAGCTGTATCTGGTTCTCACTACATTTCGTAGGGTACTCATGATGAGAACCCCATGGTGTCGGGAGATTAAAAAGACTGAAAATCGTGACTTTTATAGTCGGTACATGCACATAACATGCATGTAACAATGTCGCAAATGCAACACTGTTATAGTTACTCAGTGTTTTATCTAGTTATTTTTATTTTATTAGTTTTAATGCTTTCAGTAATATGTTTTTATTATTCAAATTGTAAGCTGCAAGGACTTTTTAAAGCTCTAATAAGCTGGGTATTAGGATGTAAGCTCTTCTATCAATCACCTATCTGTTTATTTCTATTGCTATTGGCGGAGGTATCTATTTGTAACAAGAGGAACCACAATTTGGTTAGTTTGAGAGCGCCAGAATGGTCGATTTTTTTTACATTTCTCCAAGTCATTTTTTGGCAGAAAACAGCCTAATGCACTTATTTTTGAGGTGATAAACAAAACTCTGTGTTTTCGCCGGAGAAATTTTTAAAAAGGAATTTTCAAGGAAAAAAAAACTATAAAAAATAAAGCTCCTGATGTAAGATACTGTTCGTAGGGGAGAAAAATGATGAAATACCTCGTTTTTATGATGTATAAGCTCTTCAGACAGGTAAGATGTGTTAGGCACATGTGCCATTCGTTATTACCTTGTTTCTTTTTTAGCTAAGTGACGTGAAACACTTTGGAAAAGCTTTTTAATGCTCATAATAATTGCTGTTTTTACAAAAAGACCACAATATTATTTTACTTTGGTAAGAAAGTAGGTATACATGAATAAGTAATAGGTACTTACGATACGAATCAAAGTTCTATTTCGGGAGGGTTTGAAAAGGTCCACCTTTTGCTGATAAACGCCCCATCCCGTATCTTGGGAAATGCTTCGTTTGCCTTCCAATTTCAAATTTTCTTTCAATACACCATATTCATGGTGTTTGTATTGATATTTGTAATCTCATCAAGAAATTTATCTTTACAATTTCATCTATAAAGTTTGGGGTCGGAAAATGATGAAATACCTCATTTTTATGATGTATAAGCTCTTCAGACAGGTAAGATGTGTTAGGCACATGTGCCATTCGTTATTATCTTGTTTCTTTTTTAGCTAAGTGACGTGAAACACTTTGAAAAAGCTTTTTAATGCTCATAATAATTGCTGTTTTTACAAAAAGACCACAATATTATTTTACTTTGGTAAGAAAGTATACATGAATAAGTAATAGGTACTTACGAATCAAAGTTCTATTTCGGGAGGGTTTGAAAAGGTTCACCTTTTGCTGATAAACGCCCCATCCCGTATCTTGGGAAATGCTTCGTTTGCCTTCCAATTTCAAATTTTCTTTCCATACACCATATTCATGGTGTTTGTATTGATATTTGTAATCTCATCAAGAAATTTATCTTTACAATTTCATCTATAAAGTTTGGGGTCGTAAGTGTTTTTGTAATTTGGAAAGGTTCTGTTATGATTTCCTGTTCTAAAACAAACAGGCAAAAACCACAATCGTAATTTTCAATACGAAATAGGTGCCATGTTGTTTTTAAAGATGTAGTCAAGTTGTCCCAAGTTCAATTTATTTAAGAAGGAAGGACTCACAAGTGCTTTGGAGGAAATTTTAAGGGTCAGCATTTAGGGAAGGTGCTATGTCCAAATCCCGTAGAGGAATGATAGTTTCATTTTATCCATAGGAGCAGATTTACTTCTTAATATTATTCTTATCATATTTACTTTTCGTTAAACAGTCTAAATATAAAAATAATGTTTTTATTTCAAGACCAAAGTCTTTGGTTCGATGCTCTCCCTTATTTTTATTTTCATGTTGCTGTTTTAAAGCCGGCCATTATTTCTAACTCCTTTGTTGACCACTCCCATTTGAAATAAATTAATTACTATTATATATATATTTTTATGTATAGGATACATTTTATAGTTTCCCCCCTATATAGCTATAGAGAATACATGGGAAAAACATTTCCCCTTGGACAGTTTTAATTTTCAAAATTCCCCTATATTTAAGTTTTATCTTGTACTCACTCACACGTGCTTCCTTCTCTACTAAAACTCCCTTTCGTTATCCGAGGGTCAGTCTTCTATATTTTCATGGCTTCCATAATTTTTTGGCATATTTTTAATAGGATTTTTTTTTATCATTTTAAAATAATGTTTTATAACAATGCCATAAAGTTGAATTTAAAACGTCAGTCAGTCAGTATCAAAATCTATTGAACCATGTATGATTAAGTACTTATTTTTATGAAAATTATTAGATATTATGTTACATGCACATTACTGGCATATATTAAACTCAAAATAAATAAATGGTAGTCATCTTCATTCAAAATCAATAAATTGTTTCTAGTTGCATCATGCATTATCAGTCACACTGGTTAGTTTATTTGCAAAGGATATCATTCTGAGGTTTATGCTAAAGTACGAGGTAGTAACATACTTAAAATGGTTTGTAAAACAAAAACATTAAGTACAGCTCACACTAGGCAAATACACAAATCACAGCGATTCTTGAAGGTTGACATGGAACATAATTTTTTTGTACTTGGTCATTTCATAAGAATCACTCGTACGTAGTATGAACATATAAAACGGAAGATACACATGGAATCGAATTGGCAATATGAGATTTTGGTTTTAGCCAACCCAACCTAAAATGGTTTCCAATATGACCCTGTATGAATATGATGAAGGCATTTCTATTTCATTCCATTTGATTTTTTTTCTCTCTCCGAATGAGATTTTTTGCCATGTGTGGAAAAAAAAACTCATTGCATTTGACAAATTTAATTTAAAATAAAAATAAATGTAAAAAAAAAAGATTTTTTTTTGTAGGATGAGTAAAAAAAAAAAATAAATAAAAATAAAATGAAACGAAATCCCAGTGGTCCCCAAATCAAATCCTCAGAATTTTGGGAGATTCATACTTAAGAAACAGAGGACCATCTGTGGTTAAGATGTTTATGACTATTTCCTGGAGTCTGTTCCATAAAGCAACTTCACACTGTAATATTATTACATCATGTCTATTGTGAAGTGTAAGTTCTTTACAGAACAGCCCCGCCCCGCCCTTACCAACTTCTGAAAGCGAAGAATACGGTCCAGGGGAGATGTAAAATTAGAGCAAAGTAAGTTAGTGACTAGGTATCCCTAGACCAATAATGGTATATTGTGAAATGACATATTACTTACCAATCGCTATCTCCATCGCAAGCTAATAGTCATCAAGAAGCATCATGTACATGACCTGTGTTTGTAACACTTTCTTATCTACAAAGTAAGTAAATCTATTGTGAGGATAATTAATTAGCTTTCATATAAAATCTATGTGTGGTAAATAAGAACAACAGCTGGGCTTCTGAAATTATGTAGAACAATGTTGGTAATTGATCGAAGAATTCGTTTAGTAAATGAAAAGAAGTGCAGCAGAAATTATAAGACGTTTCTCTAGACCAGATGCAATTTATGCATTTTTTGTATTAACCTGAGCATCTCTGTTGCAGCATATGGCTGATCCACTGATCCTTGCTTCTGACATTACAGCAAGAAACAATAGACAATGCTTAATTCAACATAATCATTGAAACAATAACTAGTACTCTAAGAAGTCCAAGATGTTATTAAGTGAAACAACTTCTGAGAGATTAAAGATGCGCAACTTGCATGGCGAAGTAAGCTATAAGCTAGTAACATACTTAAAATGGGTAAAACAAAAACATTAAGTACAGCTCACACTAGGCAAATACACAAATCACAGCGATTCTTGAAGGTTGACATGGAACATAATTTTTTCTCCCATGTTCACTTCTGACGCTAGTCATAGTCACTGAGGTTCTAACTTGTCGCCGCTCTATAAAATATATTAGAATAAAATTATAGCTATATTGATGTGTAATCTGATTGGTAATTCGCCAATAAAAATACCTAAATAAATATGTAATGTATATTTTATGTCTGTTAGATTGTAATACCAAGGTACTTTAATGTGTTTTATGTACAGCCAGGTATCTGATGTATCTACAGTGTGTTCTGTGGCGGGATTACAGTGCATCATTATGTTTTATAGGAGACGATTTTTTTAATTTTTCTTCTTATCTCTTTCAGTTAAACCTCATTCGTGAGCTAAGAGGACATTCTCTACACTTGGAACTCGTTGGGGAGAGAATACTAGGAACAGCAAAAATCACTGGACAAGTAACTAGGAAAAGAGAAAGTAAGGAGCTGGAATGAAGAAGTCAAGGTACCTATCTGGCATAACACCCGAGTCAGATGGAGATTAATTTGTTGCGGCCCTGTGACTTCTAAGGAAACATTTCAGGTGAGTCAGACAAGTAGGTAAGTAAATATATGACTAGTTACGTATATATTTTACTTTTTTTGTATTGTTACGTGGGACTTTTGAATTGTCTTACTCTTTTACATAGACCTATGCACTGGGGTACAGATTTAGTTGAAAAGTTTGTATTTTGTCGTCCAAGGTGAGTCTTTTAACGACCTTGCTCTAACTGGAAAGATTACAACTTTTCTTCTTATCTCTTTCAGTTAAACCTCATTCATGAGCTAAGAGGACATTCTCTACACTTGGAACTCGTTGGGGAGTGAATACTAGGAACAGCAAAAATCACTGGACAAGTAACTAGGAAAAGAGAAATAAAAGAGAAAGGAAGGAGCTGGAATGAAGAAGTCAAGGTACCTATATGGCATAACACCCGAGTCAGTTGGAGATTAATTTGTTGCGGCCCTGTGACTTCTAAGGAAACATTTCAGGTGAGTCAGATAAGTAGGTAAGTAAATATATGACTAGTTACGTATATATTTTACTTTTTTTGTATTGTTACGTGGGACTTTTGAATTGTCTTACTCTTTTACATAGACCTATGCACTGGGCACTGGGGTACAGATTTAGTTGAAAAGTTTGTATTTTGTCGTCCAAGGTGAGTCTTTTAACGACCTTGCTCTAACTGGAAAGATTACAGCTATAAGCTGAAAGATTATCATTGTGGAATTTATGAAAATCACAAACATGTACTCGTATCTACATAAAATGATGGGATTTCTTATTTAATATTAAGTAAAGTCAGTAGTTAAATCAGGAGTGACAAAGTATCCGTTAGAGTGCCCACAGTTAATTGCCCCTACTTGAATTTGATTTTTTTTTTTGCCCGAATCATCTAAATCCTAAATAATATAACAATATTGCATTTTTGAATTTTACTATACAGTCAATTATTTTGCATAGGTAATAAGAGGAAAAGGCACCACTGTAAGCACAGTATAAAATACACTTTAATTAGCTTCAACCAATGAAAAGTTAGACTCGATATTCATGATAATCAAAATCAGTACAAATTGTCTACATGACATGTAAATAATATTTTACAATATGATGAGTTACGTTTTATTCCTATTTATTAATTAGCCATGCACTAGTGTCGAGGCATTTGATATGATTGAATTATTTAAATTAGGTAAAAGAGTGATTTGCTAGTTTTCTGACCGGTAACATTTTAGGTAGTTATATGGCGCTTGTACTGCAGTCTTGATTTTTTGTTTTCAAAAAAGATATGGGTAAAATTCGGATTTTCAAAAAATGTTCTATACCTATTGAAGGCATTTTCTCGCCCAAATAGGACTCGAATGCTACTTTCTGCCATTTTGTTCAACTTGAATTTTTATCCCTCTTTACTATTTCATTTGTCTGAGTAGCACTCTCTCTTTTGAATTATTTCAATATGCCCTCTCGTAATTTCGTTATAAAAAAGAAGCTTTTTTATTATGAATTTTTAATTCTACCTATTGAACAACGATCAATCAAAAAAGGACAACTCTAATGGAAAAAAAATCTTGAAGAGGGAAAAAAATGTCACCCTTAGGGGTGGGGATTTGGGAGTTGACATAATGAGACAAATATGGGGGTAACTCCGTCACTCACAGTCAAATTAAAAAAAAAAAAAAAAAAAAAAAAACTAACACACAAACTTTTTAAAAAATTTTTTTTTGGGGGGGG
>NW_007377767.1:163911-221038 GCF_000475195.1 Diaphorina citri
CATAGATACGTTTACCAAGAAGTACTTTTTAACTTCATTTTGTTTCAAAGATTAAAGTAATAATAAAAAAAAGTCTCCTTGTGAAATATTATTAATTTATTATTTATTATACCCTTGTGGCTCGCAGCGGGCCGCACAATTTGACCAGGCGGGCCGCATGCGGCCCGCGGGCCGCCAGTTTGACATGCCTGATTTAGAGGATATGACAAAATTTCTGATTTTTACAATGGCACATCCATTCTTTAGGAGGATAAAAGGTTCTACTGTGAAGAGACCTTGAGTCAGCATGAAGTCAGTAATATGAAACCACATAACTTTCGAGTGTTTCGTCAGCAATAATGAAGAATACCCAATAAAAAGTATTGTAACACCAAACGATGCCATGTAATGCAAGTGTAATAACACCGTATTCAAAAAGTACGGAGTACTCAAAGTCTAATTTTAGAAAGGAGAAAAGACAACCAAGCTTTGAAAGTGAAACACTTCCTCCGTGCTCCCTTTAACTCTTCAACAACTTCACACCCACATTGTAGAAACGTTTTCAGAAAAGTTTTTTGAAAAAGAAAGTTTGGGTAAAATTTTACTTTCGTTCCTTGGATTCGTTTTTTACGATATAAATACACCGTGGCAGCCCCACTACTTCTCCTTCAAGCCTAGACTCACGCCACTACCATTGAATACTACGTTGTAGCGAGGTATAGCTCGGAATAACAGGTGGATTTTCTAGCTATAAGCTCACACATTACACGAAGTTCTTACTTGAAATGAAAGAGAATACTCTGACACTGGATTTTGAAATTTGTATTTTGGTACTGGATTTTCTAAAATGTCACCTATTAGTGCTAACATGGAACCAAAGGAAATGCAGTTTGAATTCTTTAGTTTGTATATTCACTCATAGTTAATTTCCGATTGACTCAAAAGCAGAATTGATAAAAGAAAAAAGTTAAATAAAGTCGTGGACCACCTTTGACAACTGTGGTTAAAATGTTGAATCTCGATGATCAAAATTCCTGCGCTAAGTATAAGGGAACATATTAGTGCTAACATGGAACCAAAGGAAATGCAGTTTGAATTCTTTAGTTTGTATATTCACTCATAGTTAATTTCCGATTGACTCAAAAGCAGAATTGATAAAATAGTACAAGAAAAAGGTTAAATAAAGTCGTGGACCACCTTTGACAACTGTGGTTAAAATGTTGAATCTCGATGATCAAAATTCCTGCGCTAAGTATAAGGGAACACTTTAACAGACACAAGGTACACAATACTAGAAGTGGAATGTCACACCTTTAACAATGAAATACCACTTCCTTCCTACTATGAGAATCAAATATGCACTTCAACATTTCTAGATACTTATGTTATTATTAAAAAAAGTTGAAATTATGCTATAAGCAATTATCACACTACAAATGAAATTTAATTAATATAAAACAATAAAGCATTTCAGTGTCACAAAAGCCAAGAAGGAAATGTACCTTATGTTATTATTAAAAAAAAGTTGAAATTATGGTATAAGCAATTATCACACTACAAATGAAATTTAATTAATATAAAACAATAAAGCATTTCAGTGTCACAAAAGCCAAGAAGGAAATGTAGATTTTGTTCCGAACGTTTCTGATAAATCCTTTTTGATGGCAATAATATCAGCGAAGAAAAAAACCTGCAAAACAACTCAAAAAATAGCTATGCAGCATCAAGGACAAAACCGGAAGTGTGAGAAAGAACTTGAGATATATGGAGATGAAAAAATGATACTTTAGAAGAGGAAAAAAAAAAAAAAAAAAAAACACAAAAGGGTTCGGGGGGTGCCAAATTGACCTCAGGAGACCAAGTTGACGATGTTATACATAATTGCAACATTATGGAATATGGAAGGAATCAATTGACTCATCAAAGTGTTCCAAACTTCCAAACCTGGATCTAAAAGTATAATAATGATGATCGATCCTAGTCTTTTGATCAATAGAATCCCTGGAACACAAGTCTGAAGGGTCAAAGATGGGTGCTTTTCATCTTGAAGACAGGAGAACATGAATCATCTTAACTTCCTATACTAGTAGATTTGTAAAAAAATTCTACGAAAAATGTATGAGGGAAATGAGACTCAGGTGTCTCCGTGAGAGTTGCACTGACCCGTGATATACTTGAATACTTGTCACCCTGCTAGAGCCATGCACTGCACATCTACCATTTCCACCAGGGTGATGTTCTGCAGCTTTCAGATACAATAAATCCCCATAATGTAGCGTACTTATTTATTTTATTTTCAATACTGCGAAAAATGTTCTTGCAATAAAACTGAAGCCTTCCTGCTGTCCTGTACGCTCCCTTACTTTAACCCTGATTTGCACAGGATTGAGTAGGAAGTAGTGGATTCTTACTTCGCTTGAATAATTAAATATTTCTTCAGTCTTGTTTGCATAGTTCAAACTATCATTGTCTTTGGTCCCTTCAACCTTCAATGCTTACCACTTCTTTACCCATACCTCTTTTCTTCATATCGTTTAAACTACCTTTAACTAAAGTACATATGTTCTGTTTCAATTTGTATTTCCTTCCATATAGTTATCTAACGATCACAATCCCAGGCATCATTTCTGTTCCATACTGTACACATACTGTGACTAAATGTGCTCTGGAAATGTCCCCTCTGACTTTTCCCTAAACCTAACAAAAATATTAATATTCTAAAAAAAGGGAACCGACTAAACGACATAAAATTGTATTTATCATTTTTTCAATACCCAACACCCCGAAAAAAACTATTTATCATTATTTATGATTATTTTTTATTGAAATTTATTTCATTTTTTCGAGGAAGGAGTTGGAAAATATTTGTGGGCAGGATGGAAGGATAAAATGTATTCGATTAGAAGTGACTGCGTCCACACTCCACATATCAGAGACAGCGCAATGTTATCCAAAACCAGAGTCGGATTACAGAGGAAAAGCTCCTGACCCTTTTGGTCAAATTTTAACTCTCTCGAGATTGTTGTCAAACAATATCATCCCTCTTGCTCCTCTTTTTTCCTCTCACCAAACTCAGAAATGTAGTAATTAGCTTAGCATGGTGGACCTCAGAACCTAGAGATTGGTCCTTCGAGTCCAAGTCAAGTCAAATTTAGAGTAGTGTATTGATAGGGAACCGACTAAACGACATAAAATTGTATTTATCATTTTTTCAATACCCAACACCCCGAAAAAACTATTTATCATTATTTATGATTATTTTTTATTGAAATTTATTTCATTTTTTCGAGGAAGGAGTTGGAAAATATTTGTGGGCAGGATGGAAGGATAAAATGTATTCGATTAGAAGTGACTGCGTCCACACTCCACATATCAGAGACAGCGCAATGTTATCCAAAACCAGAGTCGGATTGTGGAGGAAAAGCTTCTGACCCTTTTGGTCAAATTTTAACTCTCTCGAGATTGTTGTCAAACAATATCATCCCTCTTGCTCCTCTTTTTTCCTCTCACCAAACTAACAAGGTTGATGATGAGAAAGAGATCTTTGATACATCATACGAAAAGTCGATAGATTTTGTTTTGTATACAAGCCTCCCATTCCGCGGTAGTTGGTAAATGCAAAATCGTTGGGTTAAAACTTGGAACTTGGAACTCACTATATTTTCCACGGGTTGGTTAACACGCTATACATCTGTACAAAGATGTTACATGCACTATCAATGTGTTCATTCTGCTGATTTTCTATCACGACATTGGTTGCACACATAAAACACGGAGGTAACTCGCCTGGCAGGTACTTGTGTTTATTATGTGGATCAAGAGCTCTCCCCCCCCCCCCTTCGTATCATACATTGAAGACTACGGCACTGGCGGTATGAATATGTATATTTTTTATTATTTTGTACCATCACACGCACAATAATATATTATTTTTATCATAATATGAAAATTCCACATGTACATAATATACGTACACTCCCTGCCTTGTTCTATATGAGAGCTATTGCGATAGGAAGGTGGAAAAATAACACACTGTTTAGAAAGTTAAGTATTGTATCTCTGTAAATTACTTGAACCTGAGCGTAATTGAAGTCAAACTCACGCAAAGAGATACAATTGTACAGTCAATGATAGGAGAATGTCTCTCAAACTTACTAATCAACTAATGAGATCGAAAGGTAAACAAAATGGAGATAATAATTTAGCTATGGAATTTTTGAAATCATGGTCTAATGTAGGTAGAACGTCGGTCGAAAGAATTTTTTTTGTTTATTCATTCGGTGGTCATTGTGCTTCAAAAAAAAAAAAAAAAAAAAAAAAAAAAACCAAGCTTTGGGGGGTCTTTTTGTTTAAAAAAAAAAAAAAAAAAAAAAAAAAAAATCCAAGTGTTGATCGATAGTAATGATTCTTCATTTGGCTTTCGTTTCAGTCATCCCGTCCAATGTTTAAAGTATTGAATTTCTCCTAATCCAAATTCAATGAACACAGAGCTTTTTAGACATCCATTACACTGTATTTTTTTACGGCTCAAGTTTTCCATGACCACGTGGAAATGTGGAGAGAAAAGCTACGAAGCTACCCTTCAATATATTCATGCCCAAATCGGACGCCATTTTGTTTTTTTCCCATAATAATATATATTTTTTTTCGAGCACAACTTTTATGTACAAACATATGTGTAGTTTTTTCCACCATGGCAGTGTGCAGGTTTAGGATTAAAAGGAAGATTTTGTCCGGTCACTCGCTGCCACCCTCTACAGATGCAAATTTTATATAGGGTGGTACAAAGCGCGGTATTCAGGGTGAACGGACATGCAGAATTGTTTTCATCAAGTAACCATTGCGATAGGTACCACCTACAGATACTATTTTTGGATTCCATTTTGTGTATAGGAGATATTTTTAGTGAAATACCTAATGACAATCGTCAGTAAGAACATAGATTGAAAAATTCTTAAAATACGAGATCCAATGGGTTCTAAAAATTAAACATCGAATTCCTTCAGTGCTGAAGATGGTATACCAAATTTCATAAAAATCGGACAGACCGTGTAAAGACAAACAAACCAAATACAACATTGTCGAGTTCAAACTCATTTCGTTCATTTAATTAAATTCAATCTTTTTCCCCAAAGAAATTATAGATTTAATTAGAAGGCTTATTACAGACCTTATTTTGTTACTGTTCATGAATCCCACCGTTCAAAAATGACCACGGTATTAGATTTAATTAAAACTTAAAATCAAATCTCTATTTGCTCAAAGTACTTACATATTATAGGTATTGAACAGAATATTGGCATATAGCATCAGGGTCAAATTTAAGCAATGTAATTGATTTTTGCAATATTTGAAAATAGAATATTAGGTGATAATGCAAAGGAAATGAAAAATGTTAGGTAATCTAATGAGAGCAGAAAGATAGATTAGAAATTACTTTTTACCTCCTTAACCATTTTATAATTTTATTTAACAAGTATTTTATAGTTCACATAATACTCCACCGAAACCGTTCCTGAAGGTAGATGTCGCGCTTTGTACAGTCAAGATAAAAAAAAGATATAACATAGGTAGGCAGTTGTTCGGAAGTTGTCTTTATATTTATTGAGGAAACTTTAGCTGCACGCATATTACCTCGTTCTTATTATAAGGTTAGTAGATACAAAATACTTTAAGAGAGAGAGATGTTTTCATTTTCTCGCACTAGAACCAGGTTTTTTGTAGATCAGGAATATTTTCATTTACCAAAACGAACTAAAAGGCCGTAGGCGGTCCGAGGGTCTTCTGCCTTTAGACTGATGGGGTTTAAGGAAGTTGTTCTATTGTGCCAAGTAGCTTTGTGGAATGGAAGCATGCTTCGATTTTTCCCTCCAAAAAGTTCGTGTTCGTTTGAGTATTTCTCACACTTCTGTAGAGTAGTGTATTGATATCTCTCTCGCTTCCTCTATCTCTGTCCATCTGTAATTTTGGGCAGAATCTCACCTTTTTATACATTTTTTTTTCTTCCAAAAAGCAATATTATTGAAGAAAGTTTCATTTTGATATGCAAAGCAATCATTGAAAGTTTAATTTTGATATATGAGTGGTCCGGTGCCAGACTTGCCTAACTTTCTTCAAATTGAGATAATGAGACCTAAAGTTGGGTCAAATTTTAAAACCCTGAAATGAAGTATTCCAGCAACATAGTATTTCATGTCATCAGACATTTGGAAACATTATAGTTGTCGATGCTGGGAAGAGATCTTTTTTAGTACTTCCTCTTAATGGAGGTAGCTCAAATTTGTGGGTTTGGCAAGTCTGGCACCGGACCACTCATATGTAAGGTGAACTTATATCCCTTCGTATCATACATTGAAGACTACGGCACTGGCGGTATGAATATGTATATTTTTTATTATTTGAGCAACATAGTATTTCATGTCATCAGACATTTTGAAACATTATAGTTGTCGATGCTGGGAAGAGATCTTTTTTAGTACTTCCTCCTAATGGAGGTAGCTCAAATCATATGTAAGGTGAACTTATATCCCTTCGTATCATACATTGAAGACTACGGCACTGGCGGTATGAATATGTATATTTTTTATTATTTTGTACCATCACACGCACAATAATATATTATTTTTATCATAATATGAAAATTCCACATGTACATAATATACGTACACTCCCTGCCTTGTTCTATATGAGAGCTATTGCGATGGGAAGGTGGAAAAATAACACACTGTTTAGAAAGTATTGTATCTCTGTAAATTACTTGAACCTGAGCGTAATTGAAGTCAAACTCACGCAAAGAGATACAATTGTACAGTCAATGATAGGAAAATGTCTCTCAAACTTACTAATCAACTAATGAGATCAAAAGGTATAATTTAGCTATGGAATTTTTGAAATCATGGTCTAATGTAGGTAGAACGGCGGTCAATTTTTTTTTTCTTGTTGGTTCATTCGGTGGTCATTGTGCTAAAAAAAAAAAAAAAAAAAAAAAAAAAAAAAAAAAACCAAGGGGAAAGATTACACCGGCCTGTGTTTCCATTGATTTATTGAACCAACTTCTTGAATTCCTCGATTCTGCACAAGAGGCTGATACATGACATTACCTATGTGTGTGCCGCTAATAACGACATATCTACATTACCACCTTTACAAACCACGCTCAATGTAAGAAACATTTCTAGTGTTTTAGTGGGATTTATTGTACAAATCCAAAGCCACAAGATCAACAAGGTTGATGATGAGAAAGAGATCTTTGATATATCATACGAAAAGTCGATAGATTTTGTTTTGTATACAAGCCTCCCATTCCGCGGTAGTTGGTAAATGCAAAATCGTTGGGTTAAAACTTGGAACTCACTATATTTTCCACGGGTTGGTTAACACGCTATACATCTGTACAGAGATGTTACATGCACTATCAGTGTACACATTCTGCTGATTTTCTATCACGACATTGGTTGCACACATAAAACACGGAGGTAACTTGCCTGGCAGGTACTTGTGTTTATTATGTGGATCAAGAGCTCTCCCCCCCCCCCTTGTGTGTTCCCCCTTTTTTTTGGTTTCGTTTCAGTCATCCCGTCCAATGTTTAAAGTATTGAATTTCTCCTAATCCAAATTCAATGAACACAGAGCTTTTTAGACATCCATTACACTGTATTTTTTTACGGCTCAAGTTTTCCATGACCACGTGGAAATGTGGAGAGAAAAGCTACGAAGCTACCCTTCAATATATTCATGCCCAAATCGGACGCCATTTTGTTTTTTTCCCATAATAATATATATTTTTTTTCGAGCACAACTTTTATGTACAAACATATGTGTAGTTTTTTCCACCATGGCAGTGTGCAGGTTTAGGATTAAAAGGAAGATTTTGTCCGGTCACTCGCTGCCACCCTCTACAGATGCAAATTTTATATAGGGTGGTACAAAGCGCGGTATTCAGGGTGAACGGACATGCAGAATTGTTTTCATCAAGTAACCATTGCGATAGGTGCCACCTATAGATACTATTTTTGGATACCATTTTGGGTTTACGGAGATATTTTTAGTGAAATAATGACAATCGTCAGTAACAACATTGATTGAAAAATTCTTAAAATACAAGATCCAATGGGTTCTAAAAGTTAAACATCGAATTCCTTCAGTGCTGAAGATGGTATACCAAATTTCATAAAAATCGGACAGACCGTGCAAAGACAAACAAACCAAATACAACATTGTCGAGTTCAAACTCATTTCGTTCATTTAATTAAATTCAATCTTTTCTCCCAAAGAAATTATAGATTTAATTAGAAGGCTTATTACAGACCTTATTTAGTTACTGTTCGTGAATCCCACCGTTCAAAAATGTCCACGGTATTAGATTAATTAAAACTTAAAATCAAATCTCTATTTGCTCAAAGTACATATTATAGGTATTGAACAGAATATTGGCATATAGCATCAGGGTCAAATTTAAGCAATGTTAATTGATTTTTGCAAAATTTGAAAATAGAATATTAGGTGATAATGCAAAGGAAATGAAAAATGTTAGGTAATCTGATGAGAGCAGAAAGATAGATTAGAAATTACTTTTTACCTCCTTAAACATTTTATAATTTTATTTAACAAGTATTTTATAGTTCACATAATACTCCACCGAAACCGTTCCTGAAGGTAGATGTCGCGCTTTGTACCACTGTAACACAATATGCCCCTCGGTCAAATGATGGTTTCTGTACACTATTTTGTTAATTATAAAATTTTAGACTCCCATTCCCTCCCCCAAAGGCGAAAAAGGAAACAAAATATACTTTCCAAGTTTTCAGTCACACGAGTAGAATGCGTTGAATATAAAAACCTGCTGGGGAACTCAGGCAAGTACCTAATACCTGTGAAATATGGGTGCAGGTTTTGTTGTACATACAAGTAGAGTTTTTGGAACACCATTCACCCTAGTATTATTACTTTTTCAGCTCCTTCTGCAGTATACTTATTCAGCGCAGACTTGGATATGAAAAACTGAAAATTCTTTCCAGCCTGGTTGAATGAAGACTAGATTTTGGTATTTGGAAAACTGTCACCAAGAAGTTGAGGAAAGTACTGATGACTAAATAAGTGCATATATCCAGCCCGAGAACGCGTGTTTCTCTGCGTGTTTCCTCTAGATGCCTCGTTATTAGCAGTAAATATGCAATAATAGCAGTAAGTAATGATATGCATGAACATGGCACATGGTGCAGTGTGAGTAGAGTACCCAAGTACCAATCTACTGATAACATGCTAGGATGTGGGCTTTTTTGAACATGGGCGTTTGTACATGACTTTTCTCTCCGATAAACGTGAAGGTAACAAGATCAATTGTGTGTTTTTGATTTACGCCACAGAATAGAAGTAGGTAGGTATAGGTAAATATCAATATTGTAGAATCAAGATGCTGGAGATTAAATCAAGGTTGGAAGTTGGAAACATGTTCATGTATGACTAACATTGTAGTCAATATACTGGCTTAGTTTGGCTCTTGGTAAGGTCATTATCAGGGAGGCTCGGGGAGTGCCAAATTAACCTCAGGAGACCAAGTTGACGATGTTATACATAATTGTAACATTATGGAAGGAAGCAATTGACTCACCAAAGTGTTCCAAACTTCCAAACCTGGATCTAAAAGTATAATAATGATGATCGATCCTAGTCGAGTGCTTTTCATCTTGAATCATCTTAACTTCCTATACTAGTAGATTATTTTGTAAAAATTTCTACGAAAAATGTATGAGGGAAATGAGACTCAGGTGTCTCCGTGAGCGTTGCACTGACCCGTGATATACTTGTCACCCTGCTAGATCCATGCACTGCACATCTACCATTTCCACCAGGGTGATGTTCTGCAGCTTTCAGATACAATAAATCCCCATAATGTAGCGTACTTATTTATTTTATTTTCAATACTGCGAAAAATGTTCTTGCAATAAAACTGAAGCCTTCCTGCTGTCCTGTACGCTCCCTTACTTTAACCCTGATTTGCACAGGATTGAGTAGGAAGTAGTGGATTCTTACTTCGCTTGAATATACAGTCATTCAATTTTCCTTGCTACATCTTATCTTACACTATCATTTTCAATTTTTAAATTATCTACTATTTATGGTATAGGTATACAATATGTACATTACCGTTATAATAGTGTAGGTTGTAAAAGGCAAATATGATCTACATTATGTAAAAATAGATAGGTAGAATGACATGTGTTTTGAATGCCACGTGTTTCCCCATTTCCACATACCCATTTGTATTGATCATCAATGTGCATTTTCAGGATATTTCTTAATATGTAAATACCCTGCGAATAGCTCTACATGCGCGAATGGCCCCAGGTGTTCGCTGTTTCCTCGAATGACTTCCAGGTTTTTCGTGACAGAATTGAACTAAATTTTCATATGGTCATCTAGTCATTTTCCTCATCTTTTTTAGTTTTTCCATCCTTCCCATACATACAAATGAAGAGAGTTTCTTGCCATAAATCTGGCACAACCCTCGTTCATTCATTGTTAACCAAGGGTTAATATCCGCTTCTACATTTTTATTTTATTTTGTATTCCAAATACTTTTGCACATGTGTAGGAAAGGGTATCTGATAGAAAGCATGTATTGTTTAGGACGCGGTGTATGTGGAAGGGGGTGGTTGAAATCCTATAGGAAACTCCCTCACATATGGGGATGAAAGCCCAGTCGCCCTCTTTTGACCAATAGCGATATAGGATGAAATAATTATATCGTATATAGAAATATATTCACTCGACGAACACACATACACACACGGTCCCCCCTCTTTGTATTTTTTCCTCGCAAAAAAGGATATAGGCTTGACCATTCTAGAATTCGCAATCTTTTTTTTTTATGTGCTTTTTTTATATTTACAGGGTGTTTGGAAAGCTGTGTTCATAAGTTTTTATGAGAAAGGGTCATTTTTGGATATTTTGTACCGTTTGAAGTTTGGTGCTTTGATACTTTGACAATAAAAATGGAAGTAAAGAGATTCAAAGAGAAGAGACAAATAAAGAGGATCAAAGAAGGAAGGAGAAATATATAAACGACAAGAGAAGCAAAACACACCAGCACGATTTTGAAAAGCGGTAGGGTCATGAGGTCATTTTTGAGATAGCATCAAACCCACCCTACCTGTCAAGTCAATTCATCACTCAATAAAATCTTTTCTCTTGGCATTTTTTAATCGAAAAGAAAAGGAAGTAATTTTTCAATTGGCTTGAAAAAAGTCCTAATAATTTACTTTATTATTATAAAGAAAACACCCTTCAAGATGAGAAAAAATTAAGGAAAAAAAACTTTGCAATTAACAATGATTTTTTTCTTCCTTCGATTCTATTTGTTAAATAGAAAGTAAAAAATAATAATCAAACGGTGGAGGTGTGAGGGGAAATTACTTAGTTGCTGCTACATCCTACCAATATTTTTACTTCTGCTCAGTGCAGGATACCGATAAAGATAAGTGCTACTAGATACATAACTGATAAAGTGATAAATCTAAGAAGAAAAACATTTTGCTGATTAGATGAATTGGTGCTACTGGTACCTCCACCATTGTCACCATTTCTTTATCTAAAAGTCTGTGGACGATCTTGAAAATGCCTCTGAGCCCTACCAACAAGAAGAAAAACATTTTGTTGATTGGCTGATTTGGTGCTACTGGTACCTCCACCATTGTCACCATTTCTTTATCTAAAAGTCTGTGGACGATCTTGAAAATGCCTCTGAGCCCTACCAAGTAGATTCAATAAGTTGAACAAAGAAAGGATTGAGAGAATGATGCATTAAATGCCTACTGACTCTAGGCACTGGGCATAAAAGAGAATAAAATTGGTCTTCACAGAAGGTATGAGGTTTAAGAAGACCTAAGACTCAAACAATATGAAAATTATAATACTAAACGAGGTTCCAGCTAGTCTCAAGTGGAGAAAACTACTTACTAGCACCCAGGAGTGGCCTCAAGTCATCCCACCATGAGAATCTGACCACATAATTGCGATTTCTGGGTTCGTCTTTTAGATCTAATTGAATCCACAAACTTAGTATTTGCAGGCAAGAATTGACTCCCTCGACTGAAAAAAAAATGAGATATTTTCTGTGAAATGAGTACTGATTACAACAGATATCTTGCTTTACTGTCCGTGGCAAAATGGACACGACTTTGGTGAGATATTTTCTGTGAAATGAGTACTGATTACAACAGATATCTTGCTTTACTGTCCGTGGCAAAATGGACACGACTTTGGAACTTCGGGATCCCCGAGCTTCGTCACTGCCAGTCTCAAGTACACAAATCTTATAAAGTTGCAGCAATTATTATTATTACTTTTTTCCAATCGATTAAGTACATTATTTTAATAAGGAAAATTGGAGAGAAGAAAAAACATTGACAAGGAATGGGCGACGAAATGAGAGAAAAAAATCTTACTTATTTTTTTTATATTTGAAATTGTAAATAAAAAATGGAAACGTCTTTTTTAATTAGACCTTTACGCCTTCCTTTTTTTTACTTTTTTCGTCGAAACCCATTATGAGTTTTCGGACGAAGGGAATGGGAGAGGAAGAGGAGGAGGGAGTGGAACAGTGAGGAAGAAGTATGAATAGGGAAAATTAGTTGAGAAAGAAAAGCTACTGTTGGGCATTTTTTTTTCTTTGTTGACACGTTGACTTCCACGGTCACCAGATTGTGAAAGTACTCGTCTTTGACTGACCATATCCTTAAAGGAAGAAAAATGACCTCATGACCCTACCGCTTTTCAAAATCGTGCTGGTGTGTTTTGCTTCTCTTGTCGTTTATATATTCGAAACCCATTATGAGTTTTCGGACGAAGGGAATGGGAGAGGAAGAGGAGGAGGGGGTGGAACAGTGAGGAAGAAGTATGAATAGGGAAAATTAGTTGAGAAAGAAAAGCTACTGTTGGGTATTTACTTTGTTGACACGTTGACTTCCACGGTCACCAGATTGTGAAAGTACTCGTCTTTGACTGACTATATCCTTAAAGGAAGAAAAATGACCTCATGACCCTACCGCTTTTCAAAATCGTGCTGGTGTGTTTTGCTTCTCTTGTCGTTTATATATTTCTCCTTCCTTCTTTGATCCTCTTTATTTGTCTCTTCTCTTTGAATCTCTTTACTTCCATTTTTATTGTCAAAGTATCAAAGCACCAAACTTCAAACGGTACAAAATATCCAAAAATGACCCTTTCTCATAAAAACTTATGAACACAGCTTTCCAAACACCCTGTAAATATAAAAAAAGCACATAAAAAAAAAAGATTGCGAATTCTAGAATGGTCAAGCCTATATCCTTTTTTGCGAGGAAAAAATACAAAGAGGGGGGACCGTGTGTGTATGAGCACCGGACCAGGACCACTCATATATCAAAATGAAACTTTCAATGATTGCTTTGCATATCAAAATGGAACTTTCTTCAATAATATTGCTTTTTGAAGAAAAAAAATGTATAAAAAGGTGAAATTCTGCCCAAAATTACAGATGGACAGAGATAGAGGAAGCGAGAGAGATATCAATACACTACTCTAAATTTGACTTGACTTGGACTCGAAGGACCAATCTCTAGGTTCTGAGGTCCACCATGCTAAGCTAATTACTACATTTCTGAGTTTGGTGAGAGGAAAAAAGAGGAGCAAGAGGGATGATATTGTTTGACAACAATCTCGAGAGAGTTAAAATTTGACCAAAAGGGTCAGGAGCTTTTCCTCTGTAATCCGACTCTGGTTTTGGATAACATTGCGCTGTCTCTGATATGTGGAGTGTGGACGCAGTCACTTCTAATCGAATACATTTTTTATGCACACAAAAATTGTAATTAAAGACATCGTATTTAATATACTCACGGGAAGCTTAAAACAAAAGAAATGAAAAATCTCTACCGGTTTTTGAAGAATGATAAAAAAAAAGTATAACGGACTCGAAATCCTACAAGCTAATGCATGATTTGCATATTGTTATTTACCTACTTTACTTTTTAAGTAAGAGCGTATATCAACAATGTAAAAGAAAAAGAATGTTTTTGTCTTCGTCTTCGGGCAAGATGTATTGTTTTAAGAAGAATGTCCTCAGGGCATCCTTTCATATGAATCATTTGATTGACAATATTAGTAATTACTCCTAAGTAGACCATTGCGTATTCTTGTTGGAGCTTAGACCCGACAGAGTTAATTTCTTTAAAATATAATGGACAATAGTTAAATATTTCTTCAGTCTTGTTTGCATAGTTCAAACTATTATTGTCTTTAGTCCCTTCAACCTTCAATGCTTACCACTTCTTTACCCATATCTCTTTTCTTCATATCGTTTAAACTACCTTTAACTAAAGTACATATGCTCTGTTTCAATTTGTATTTCCTTCCATATAGTTATCTGACGATCACAATCCCAGGCATCATTTCTGTTCCATACTGTACACATACTGTGACTAAATGTGCTCTGGAAATGTCCCCTCTGACTTTTCTGCACAGGATTGAGTAGGAAGTAGTGGATTCTTACTTCGCTTGAATATACAGTCATTCAATTTTCCTTGCTACATCTTATCTTACACTATCATTTTCAATTTTTAAATTATCTACTATTTATGGTATAGGTATACAATATGTACATTACCGTTATAATAGTGTAGGTTGTAAAAGGCAAATATGATCTACATTATGTAAAAATAGATAGGTAGAATGACATGTGTTTTGAATGCCACGTGTTTCCCCATTTCCACATACCCATTTGTATTGATCATCAATGTGCATTTTCAGGATATTTTCTAATATGTAAATACCCTGCGAATAG
Organism: Diaphorina citri; assembly: GCF_000475195.1. Taxonomy (NCBI): domain Eukaryota; kingdom Metazoa; phylum Arthropoda; class Insecta; order Hemiptera; family Psyllidae; genus Diaphorina; species Diaphorina citri. Next base: position 178,709 of record NW_007377767.1, read on the forward strand.
CTCTACATGCGCGAATGGCCCCAGGTGTTCGCTGTTTCCTCGAATGACTTCCAGGTTTTTCGTGACAGAATTGAACTAAATTTTCATATGGTCATCTAGTCATTTTCCTCATCTTTTTTAGTTTTTCCATCCTTCCCATACATACAAATGAAGAGAGTTTCTTGCCATAAATCTGGCACAACCCTCGTTCATTCATTGTTAACCAAGGGTTAATATCCGCTTCTACATTTTTATTTTATTTTGTATTCCAAATACTTTTGCACATGTGTAGGAAAGGGTATCTGATAGAAAGCATGTATTGTTTAGGACGCGGTGTATGTGGAAGGGGGTGGTTGAAATCCTATAGGAAACTCCCTCACATATGGGGATGAAAGCCCAGTCGCCCTCTTTTGACCAATAGCGATATAGGATGAAATAATTATATCGTATATAGAAATATATTCACTCGACGAACACACATACACACACGGTCCCCCCTCTTTGTATTTTTTCCTCGCAAAAAAGGATATAGGCTTGACCATTCTAGAATTCGCAATCTTTAGTTCTACAGTTTACTAAATTACTCGTAATAATAAAACGGCATGCAGGCAAACTTACCCGTATGCAGTCTTGTGTGTTGTTGAACGTGGCTCAACTGTTTGAACCTCCGCTCGCAGTAGGTACACTTATAAGGTTTCTCTCCGGTATGAACACGGATATGCTGCACCAGCTGATGGTTGCTGCTGAATGACTTGAGGCACTGCTGACATTGGTGTGGCTTGTTGGCTTCCAGGCCACCACTCAAGGAACTTGCACCCCCCACGCTGCCCGCCCGTTGCATTTGCATCTGCATGGCTGACTTGTGCATGAAAATCTAGGAGAGAATGAGATAGGGATTCGAATGAGATACATATACTGGGAAAATACATATGTTTTGAATGGGCATTCACATAATGTAATGAATACAAATATGAAACTGGACAATATCGACGAACTGGACCAAAAAATTGTCCTCTTCACCCTCAAAGATCTGTGATTCCACTATAGTTATGTTGCACTACGTGACAATTCCTTTGAAGCTAAATAGAAGAAAATGGGGAAAAATCAATAATAAAATAAAATTCATCATTAAAATCTATTAATCTATATATGTTTGGACGAACTTATCATATTCTTGGTAGGATAATTTTTATCAGAAAATGAAATAAGAATAGAATGTCATGCTCAATTCACGGACATCAACATGCTTTTCATCATGCCCCTAAATCTACTGTCTACAGGTCCTAAGTCAGTCTGTTGGATATTATGTTTGCAATACGATCCAGTACGGAAACAAATTTGGAATGCGCCACCAAAAATGCAACGTCCTTAATATTCTGCTTGCTCTTCTTTTTTTTTGCGTGGGGTTAGGAATTTGAATAGTTTTTTCAACTCAGTGCCATAAGATGCACCATTCCAGATTCGAAGGTTTTCATTAAACTTAAATTATCATTTTATTGTACCACATACTTTTTTCAACTTCAACTTATTCTGCTATCAAATTAGCAAGATCTTTTTTCTTCTTCCTAGATCTTACCTCGTTAAAATTATTGCAGTAATGCGTGTTGAAAACATTCACCTTTACATAATGAAATCGGTATACTTATGTTCTAATCGTAGGTCTATTCAGAACCTAATTTAACAGAAAGAAAGGAATGTAAAGTAAAAGAAAAATGTCTAGCCTTGTTGCACAGCTATTTCCCATTTACATTTTCTTTGTCGAGGAGAAAAAACTCGACATGCAAGTATAAAAGAAACCTACGCACGTATGTATAGCATTACCCACTTTTTTTTAACTTTAAGATCAAGTCAGAGTTCAAGAAAAGAATTAAAGGGGTAAAGGAACTCCCAAGCGTATGTGTGTAATGCCTACACAATTCATTACAATAAAATTATCTCAGGGAACTTCTTTAAATAAATACATACTTAATACATTTACTTCCCTGTCTACTGTGTGGTTTTCTGAACCCACCATAGCAAACAGCTCCCAACTCATCCGTGTTAAATTAAATATACAAACAGTATCATTATCTCTTAGACCTAAAACCTTTCCTTTTTTTATTACAACTATTCCAGTTTTTAATTTATTTTTTTTTTCCTATTCTTCCTCAAAAAACAGTCATTATGAATTTATTCAAACCATGTTATTAGTGCTGTAAAATAAATTGACTCTGGGTGCTTCTGAAAAGAAATAAAAATCATTAAATTTTCAAGATCAATTTTTCCTAATAATTTCAAATAACTTTGTCACAAATTTAAAATAAATAATAATAATAAAATCTTTTGTCTCATGTCTGTAATATGGGCTGAAATCTCGCTTTTCGATTTTTTGTGATTTTTTTTTTATGTAAATTAAATTTTGAAGGAGGCAATGAAAAAAGTTTCCAAATTAAATACCGTCAAAATGAAAGTAAAAACTACTGAATCTACTACTCGGTAGGTAATTTTTGAAAAGTTTCTTTTAGTTGCAAGTGTATGTAGTTTACAAATATAATTCATTGAGAGACGTATTTATTTTGTTATCAATGATGATAAGATGTGCAAGACATTGTAGGATTGAAAAGCGGTGAGTTTTATTTATTGTTTTATATGCAGGTAAGTAAATACAGCATCATAATTGTGATGAGTTCTGTGATCATAATTATCTAATTTTATATTATTTATAAACCTACACATGTCTGTGTACACCTATTATTGTTTATCAATACCAATGTATCCTTCTTTACGGGAGGAAAGGTATATTATGTGCTTAATAATGAATATCTGTTCAGTGTAAGAACCTCTGTATAATCTAGATCTACATGAGCATACCTAATATTTCATTTTTACTTTTTTATAAATAATTCATAAATGAACCGATTTCCCCGTTTTTTTATGTGCATTTAGAATTGATTTTCCACTAAGGAGGAAAACCACAATCATGCTTCAAAATGTTAAGACTTTTATTAATTAACACTATTACATTACAATTACTTCCTTACACATTTTTTTGAAATCCAAAGTCTTGACTGAAAATCATTTAGATAAAAATCAGTAGATACGTAGATACTTCGAACCCAGAAGCTCTTTTTGACATTTTTGACAGTCTCTTGAACTTTTGCTTGAAACACATGAATGACACCACCTCTATTGTGCTTTAGCACCAGACGGAATGCAAATTAAAAGAATCTGCCTACACTTGAACCTAGACGACTACCATCTACAATATTACTGATACTAAGTACTTTGTCGTAAATCACATTACAGGGTGAGGCAGTATGAATTCACTTGGGGCGGGCTATGATAGTGTTCAGGATACCGAGCTGATTCCATACCCACCAAACCCGACTCACAAAGTGGCCCATCCTGTATATGAATGAACAATCAGTGCGGAAGATTTTTGAGAGATCATTTTGTCATTCCCTATTGTTTCCCAGAAGATAAAGCATCTGGAGTATGAGAGAATCAGGAGAAATCGTAAGTAAAATTGTGGATGTGGACTTTGGTTGTGATCCATTTTTGGATACACTATGCTTGGGCACTGGCACAAATCTGCTTTGAGTAACAAGGTGATTGATATAAGTAGGGTTTGGTAAACCCTACATTATATAAATGGACCTTGTAAAGTCTATGGAAAAGAAACATGTAGGTAGTGAAGACTTAGACACACATTAGAAGATGGGACACACCTGCACCAATTTGTGTGTTCGCCACTTGTAAAAAAACCCTCCTCTCAGAGAAAAAAAATCTTTGCGAATAATTTTTATGGCCAAAGCTCGGTCATAAATTTGGTTTAGTGTTCTGTGATAGTAAAGTTATTAATACGATACGGTTGCAGCACGACCTATTCATTGCACTCGGATTTGCCAGAGGCTAATCTCACAAGCATAGTGTTACCAAAGATGATTCACATGTGATGGACAGGTTGCTAATGGTATCTGTCACCGGTCAGTAAAGTGATTTGACTCATGACTCTATTTCCTCTCTATTGCCCACCGTTTGATTATTATTTAACAAATAGAATCGAAAGAAGAAAAAAATCATTGTTAATTGCAAAGTTTTTTTTTCCTTCATTTTTTCTCATTTTGAAGGGTGTTTTCTTTATAATAATAAAGTAAATTATTAGGACTTTTTTTCAAGCCAATCGAAAAATTACTTCCTTTTCTTTTCGATTAAAAAATGCCAAGAGAAAAGATTTTATTGAGTGATGAATTGACTTGACAGATAGGATGGGTTCGCTGCTATCTCCACCATTTTCAGCTTTCCTCTATCAAGATCTAATCTCAAGCTGGTCAATTTTATAATCTTGTGAGATCCCGAGTAGCTTTGGGTGAATTGCCCAAAAACATTTTTTGAGTAGGTATCTTCAGTGATCCCTCAACCCAAATATTAGCACTAGATTCCTATAGCCCGTATTTAACCAGTCAAAATGGGACTTTTCCAAGATAACCTTTGTGAAGAAAATAGTTTAGAAAACCCTTGAGATTAATTACCATGAGGAATTTCTCCCATTTAAAAAAACTTTGGGTGAATTGTCCAAAAAAATTTTTTGAGTAGGTATCTTCAGTGATCCCTCAACCCAAAAATTAGCACTAGTATCCTATAGCCCGTATTTAACCAGTCAAAATTGGACTTTTCCAAGATAACCTTTGTGAAGAAAATAGTTTAGAAAACCCTTGAGATTAATTACCATGAGGAATTTCTCCCATTTAAAAAATATCGTACAAGCATTTTTCTTGTATGAGTGTAATAGTAGCATTTCAACATGTAGGTAATGTTTTATTGGTCAAGATAAAAAAAAAGATATAACATAGGTAGGCACTTGTTCGGAAGTTGTCTTTATATTTATTGAGGAAACTTTAGCTGCACGCATATTACCTCGTTCTTATTATAAGGTTAGTAGATATAAAATACTTTAAGAGAGAGAGAGATGTTTTCATTTTCTTGCACTAGAATCAGGTTTTTTGTAGATCAGGAATATTTTCATTTACCAAAACGAACTAAAAGGTTGTAGGCGGTCCGAGGGTCTTCTAGTCTAGACTGATGGGGTTTAAGAAAGTTGTTCTAATGTGCCAAGTAGCTTTGTGGAATGGAAGCATGCTTCGATTTTTCCCTCCAAAAAGTTCGTGTTCGTTTGAGTATTTCTCACACTTCTGGTGGCTCATGGTTCAATACTGTGGGCTCTCACTTGTAATGTAACTTATGTACCATATTGGATATTGTACATGAATTTGTAATCCGGAGAGAAGCCAAGTGATCACTGGACTACAAAGAACAACCAGATTGCCTTTCAATTGATTCAGCGCTGGGTAAATTCAATGGAGAGCTCTAGCTTGACGTACCTTTGCCTCAGATAGTAGGTTTTTGATTGTTTTTATTTCCATAATAGAGAACATCTAAATTTCATTTTCTTGTAACCCAGCCCAAATTATTTTCTGGCTTGCCCAAGACAGGTTTTCATAACTGCCCGTGTTCCACCCTGAATTTACCATACGAATTTTGTTTATTGATAGTATGCTAACAGAATTCTCATGTTTTTAAATATTCGTACCTTTGCCTCAGATAGTAGGTTTTTGATTGTTTTTATTTGCATAATAGAGAACATCTAAATTTCATTTTCTTGTAACCCAGCCCAAATTATTTTCTGGCTTGCCCAAGACAGGTTTTTATAACTGCCCGTGTTCCACCCTGAATTTACCATACGAATTTTGTTTATTGATAGTATGCTAACAGAATTCTCATGTTTTTAAATATTCACACTTCCATCCCTTTTCAAAAATGTTCTATGATTTTCTGTGTATAATTTTCTGATGTGTAAATTTTGTTTCCGTGAAATCTATTCCAAATATTCCGGGTTGCCCAACACACGGGGGTCAACTTGGAGTCTCTTGAACGAATGTGGCCAACCTGCTTTCTAATCAAATCAAATATTCATCCGGTTTTTCGTCAAATGCTACTTTGCTTCTGGTGAAATCAAGTGTTAATATTTCGATTTTCAATTTAGGTCGGCATTGTATGTTTGCAATTGTTCCCGGTTGTTGGCTTCTAAGTTTAGTTTTTGAACGAACAGAGTGTGTAAGTGTTCTAAATTCTATCTGGACATTTTTACTTATAGGTATGTTGCAATTTTTACAGAATAAATACTCGAAATTTGCTTATTGGACTCTTGAGGGAGTTAGGGCGTCCTTTTTCTGAAGGAGTTCTACAGTTAGGAAAAATTTCTTCAAATGGGCTTCCGAATTACCGCATTCAAATCAGTTTCACTTGAAAACCTACATGTTTCACTTGAAATCCATTCTACAGACTCCCTGGCATATACGGTTGGTTACACGTATTACCAATGCACATTTTCCTGTCCTATGTATTAGGTATTATAATGGTTTATGAAAGTTATTATAAATTAAGTTCTACAGAAAAAAGCTATGCACCTATAAATAGTAACGTCTAAATACAGGTATAACTTGTACCTACATGCGATATATTTTTATACACGCTAGTAAATATCCGTACCAGCCTTTTTTTTTATTTCATAGGAAAAAAGTAATAATAAAAAATAATAGGAAAAAAATGTTCTCGAAAAAAATCCAATACACAAGGTACAAGATGTTTAAGAAACAGTAAAGCACCTTGGAGTTATTTCTGGGCTCTATTCTTCAATACTGATCTGTAAGAGGCTTTTCTTTAAAAATAGCAAAGGAGTATTTGCAGGAATGGGGCCTGACTTTCAAAACTGACCAATTTCGAATATAGTTGGGAATTTTTATTGGAACAAATCTGTAAAAATTTAAACTTTCATTTTCTTTTCAGACATTATTAAAAAGTCTCGTACCCAAACCCAATCCCCTAAACTGGGGGTTTTGCTGATTCCCTATTGTCCTCTTTAGAATAGAACAAGGTACAGGCTCCATGTTACGTGTTGTTGGGTTCAATATACCCAATGATGCATGCACCACTCTCCAAGATAAATCTAGGGACAGGAAAATCTTAAATGGATATATTCAGCATGTTCTGCAAGGAAATTTAGCGCTTGTGTTGGTGGTGAGTTTTTATCGACCATTTATATTTCAGTGAATGTGACAGAAGTACCTTTCTAGGAATAGAAAGTCAAAGGTAACATGTGTTTGAATGTGCCAAAAGTGCCAAGTTTCCCTACTTATTTACATTTTGAACACGGTAAAAAATTTCCATAAGTTACGAGATTTCTTGTACCTCCCATAGCCTTATTTTATCATTTCAATACAAGGCCTTTGGAAAAAAATCTTTGAACTTTCGAAAATTCCATAGGATAAGCAGGCAGTATATTCTAAAAAGAAATGTCTGATAAAAATCAAAATTATTTATGTCCCTTCCAACTGGGTTTTGTTTTGATCGGAGAGAAAGAAAAACTTCGGGGTTGTAACTTTCCATGTAAAAAATGATATTTTATCACGAAAAAAAGCACACTTTAATCTTTGAACTTTCGAAAATTACATAGGATAAGCAGGCAGTATATTCTAAAAAGAAATGTCTGATAAAAATCAAAATTATTTATGTCCCTTTGTTTTGATCGGAGAGAAAGAAAAACTTCGGGGTTGTAACTTTCCATGTAAAAAATGATATTTTATCACGAAAAAAAGCACACTTTTCTGTGTGTTTATCTTGTAATTTTTAATTAATAGGTAAAGGAAAATAAAAGGCGTGAATGAAGTCGTTTCTGATGCTTCCCTTTTTGATTTGAATTTTTGGACACTAAACTTCGAATCCTTTTCTATTTCTAGATTCAAGTATAGTTTGCCAGATTAGGAAAATAAGTATAATATAGCAGATAATCTTGAGTGAGTATTTGTTATGTTCTATGTTAAATCAGCAAGGAACTATTCATATAATCCAATGTGGAAAGATATGTAGAAACTTCCAAAGTGGGTAATCTTTGAAAAAAAATCTGGTGGCACTGTTTAATATCAACCCTGATGGGCACCAATAACCAAAGGAAGATAATCTCCCTTAAACTGCGAATGAAAAAAAAAAGTAACATGTCTTTTTAGTTCCTTTGGTGGCAAAAAAATTGTTCCGAGGCATAATAATAGGCACTATGGCAAACACGAATCCAAAGTGGGTAATCTTTGCAAAAAATCTGGTGGCACTGTTTAATATCAACCCAGATGCTGATGGGCACCAATAACCAAAGGAAGATAATCTCTCTTAAACTGCGAATGAAAAAAAAAAAGTAACATGTCTTTTTAGTTCCTTTGGTGGCAAAAAAATTGTTCCGAGGCATAATAATAGGCACTATGGCAAACACGAATATCGAGAAAGCATTGCTCGTGAAAAATTGTTAGAAGCTCCGCGCTGTCGACATATGTGCGTGTTTTCCTTTTTCCTATCACGATGTAAAAATTCAAGAGCTTTCAAGTAGCGCTTTTCCTTGTAGCAACATTTCTATAGTTCACACTAACATAATAATTTTCATTTCATCAAGCACGGGTTGGAAAGGTCTTTAGTTTCCTAATGCATCCTGACAGCGATCCACACAGCTGCTTACTTTCTTTACAAGAAAGGAAAGCACAGAAGAATTAGCATGATGCAAATTGCTCATGTTTTTATTTTGGATCACCAGACCCTCTATCTATCTCCCAGTTGCTGTTGGTATTCAAATGTTCACAACATATTAGTTACATTCTCTAGAGAGAACAAATTAAATAATAAAAACATATACCTAGGCAACTAATAAGTATAATAATCATAATGAGGTAATAAACAAGAAAAAATTACACACACGACATTTTGGATCACCAGACCCTCTATCTATATCTCGCAGTTGCTGTTGGTATTCAAATGTTCACAACATATTAGTTACATTCTCTGGAGAGAAAGAAATTAAATAATAAAAACATATACCTAGGCAACTAATAAGTATAATAATCATAATGAGGTAATAAACAAGAAAAAATTACACACACGAAAAAGCACAACCACTAACGAAACATAAAAGACTGGAATACTACAAGGAGTACCGATTAGTACTTAGTACAGTGCTTTAACACAATATCCCACGAATTGAGAACAGATTCAAAGATAGAAATACCTATGTCCACACCGTCTTGTAAGAAAAGAAAATTGTATCCTTGGTGATGTGTAACACAAATCATGTCTTGGAATAATTTATAAATATTGATTGGAATCATGAGTCCCAGAAAACTACTGACTAGTATAAAAAATCCCAATTATTGCCCTAATTTCTTTGAATTGTTCAAATTTTCATAGTATTTTTTCAGACGACCCTTTTCCTTGGGTGTCCTACACTGTCCTACGTATGTCCTACTCTACGTATGTCCCTTGGTAAACAACCTATATGGACCATAGTCACAATGTAGATACTATAATGCAATATGGTTTGCTTGCCTTCACTAGTTTTAAAACCAATAAAGAATTACTGGTTTTTTTCTGAAGTCTAGCTCGCAGCTGTGTAACACAAATCATGTCTTGGAATAATTTATAAATATTGATTGGAATCATGAGTCCCAGAAAACTACTGACTAGTATAAAAAATTTCCCTTCCCAATACTGTGGTCTTACTGATAAAAAAAAGGCTAGGTACGTTGGAAGAAAAGCAAGCATGCGGGAGAAAAGACGAAAGTGGACATAAATAAAGGAATTTTAATTGTGTTAAGCATAAATGCTTGTCACAAATGTCGTTCCCCGCTATACTACGCCAAATTTTATGACATGACTTGGACTAGAACCACCAACCTCCAGATTCAAAGTCCACCGTGCTAACCACTGCACCACTGAGGTTGGTTAAGTGGACATAAATATTTCAAAGGCAAAGTAATTAGGACTGAGAAATAATGGATGGCAGTAAAAGTTTCTGAGTGGCAGTCAAAGTGTTGAACACTGTAGGTACGATACCTAAAGTTCATCGCAGACAAAAAGTATCCTATTCCCTTCCCAATACTGTGGTCTTACTGATAAAAAAAGGCTAGGTACGTTGAAACAAAAGCAAGCATGCGGGAGAAAAGACGAAAGTGGACATAAATATTTCAAAGGCAAAGTAATTAGGACTGAGAAATAATAGATGGCAGTAAAAGTTTCTGAGTGGCAGTCAAAGTGTTGAACACTGTAGGTACGATACCTAAAGTTCATCGCAGACAAAAAGTATCCTAACGAAAATATTGTTATTTTTATGTTACATTTTATTAGTTGTTATTGTTTAAGTATGATTCTTTTTAAAAGCGTAAAAAACTCCCATATGGATAAAATAAGTATTACTTATATTAACCATTTAAAAAACAATTACAGAGGAATATTATACATCGTATAATGGCGCTATTAAAAAGCTATTATCCATCAGTCTTAGATTGTAACTTTCAATATTTATTGCTCCAAGTTTGAAATACGTCTTTTACTCCCATCTTTTTTCGGTGAGCTTCTTAGCTAGACTTGTGAGTAACCAAAGCTTACTTACTCTCACATATTTTGTACCTTTGTAAACGGATCTCTCAAATAACACTGTTACTAAGACAAAATATCATTAGTCATTACCTTAGCATATAACACAAACGCCAAAGCTTACTTACTCTCACAAATTTTGTACCTTTGTAAACGGATCTCTCAAATAACACTGTTACTAAGACAAAATATCATTAGTCATTACCTTAGCATATAACACAAACCTTTAAAAAGATATCTAAAATTCATGCAAAAGACGAGAAATTCACACTTTGAAGGGTAAACAAAAACAGGGTTAAAAAAAATATGAGGAAAATGAGTCATAATCCAATGAAAACAATATTAATAGTAATAATAATAAATAGGATACATACAAAGAAATACAACAATAAAATGATAACGCTAAAAACACAAGAATGTTAAGGTTGCGGTCACACAAAACAATAAGAATGTTACGGTGGACAAATTCACACTTTGAAGGGTAAACAAAAACAGGGTTAAAAAAATATAATGAGGAAAATGAGTCATAATCCAATGAAAACAATATTAATAATAGTAATAATAATAAATAGGATACATAGGTACAAAGAAATACAACAATAAAATGATAACGCTAAAAACACAAGAATGTTAAGGTTGCGGTCACACAAAACAATAAGAATGTTACGGTACACTACGAAACACGTCCCAACTCACTCGCTGCAGGGTTGTCCAACATTCTTCCAGGGTCCGATCCGATATCACACTATTGGACCGATTCTGATATCGATATGGCAGCGTTAGGGAAAGAAAAAGCAAAGAAAACAAAAGACACAATGAGATTAGTAAAATATGAAAAAAAAAAAAACATAAAAATCCTTATCAGCTATCACAAATTTAAAAATATCGACATAATGCAAATATTGCAAGTCTAGCTCAGTAGAACTTCTTTTCTAAAATCAATGAAACCTTCGGAAAGCCTTTCTCTCATTCATCTAATGGTATTTTTCAGTAGCCCATTTATTATCTTGGGTTATTTTCTACTCCAAAATTGGTCTTAATTGAATTCTATTGGATTAAATATACTTCTGGAGTGCCATCTTAAACCCAAGTTCCTTTTTATGAATTGTCGATTCCTATTTTGATGATTTAAAATAAACGTAGGCAATGAAAACTAACGGTATAATTTATTATTTCATAATGAGTTTACGATATTTGAAAATAATTCCCTGTACCATTGAATAAAAAACTCGTCTTTAATATTTTCTAAATAAATTAAAATTATGAAGACGATTTTTTCTCCCGAAACATCTCTCATCAAGCTCAAACGTAGAATGAAAAATAAAGCAGAAAGGATACGAAAGGAAGAAGGAATAAAAACAATAAGAAAAAGAGCACAAAACTAATTTTTGGGGGTTGGATTTCGATGTTTTTTATGTTACCCCTCATTTTCAAGACTTTGTTCTGAATTGAAATCATATTTTCACTTAAGATTCCTTCTAGTTGATATAGGTTGCCGATAGATTTCACTAGCGTTCAAGAAAAATCATCTTAAAAAGGAAAAAGTTTTCTTTTGCAAATTGTCTTAAGAAAGTCTTCACACACTCAGGTTCACAAAGTTATTCCAAAAGTTTTTTGAAAGCTCCCGCTGTGATGATCAACAGGTGGAATTTTAATGACAGTTGAAAAGATTTCAACAGAAAAATTGCACCGGCAAACAAAATTATGTTGTTCTTTCATGAGTACAGAATATGTCTATGTCTTGGCAAAGTTAGCTTAGAATTAAAGGGACTATTAAATTTACTAAAAAGAACTACACTATGACCTGACCTTGCTTTCTTGACCTGGAAAGCTCTCAGCTCTACAGTGACCGTTCAAGTTATAAATACATTTAGGGCTGCTACACTAAACTACAATCACTTAGCTACATGTCAGCCACAATGAAACGTCTTACATACTTGTAGATAACATTGGTGATTTTCTGTTCAAATGTCTAATCCCTCCTAAATATTGGTCGAACGTTAGGTTTTACTTAATGGTGGAGAAAGCAAATCTCCATATCCTTCCTTTTTTCTTCTAACCCAACGTTCCTACGTAGATTACTGGGAATATTAATTTTTTCGTCATGCTTCACACTTATTTTCTACAAATTATTCATATTGATGTTGTGGTTTTGTCAGACGATCTGGCAATAATTTCAAGATCATCGTCTTCATTACATCTAGATTGAACTGTCGATTGGCTACATTAAGCCAATTAGGTAATAATCAATTAAAGATAGTCATTTTATATTGCTATCTTAAGCAAGGTGACCGATAACCAACATTGGTAACAGAAGCAATGCTGTTTAGGTATTATTTTGTCTATATTTCACATTAGCTTATCAATGCAAATTTTATGTATCTGTCCAAGTCTACATATTCTAATGCACTATTATAAGGCTGACTGAACGCAAGGCTAAATATTTAGTTCATCCATTATTTATGAAAAAGAAGTATTGAATTTATCAGTTTGTAACTTACAAACATGCCTAGGTGAAACATTTTGAATCCAAACATGTGGGGATATCTTCTGTCCAACCTGTCTCACATATTATATCAAGTGTCTCCCTTTTCCTCTGTCTCTCCTCTCTCAATCCTTATCATCTCCCTCTCTCATTCCCTATTCTCTCCCTCTCCAATCCTCTTCTGTCTGTTGCTCTTCTCCTTTTCTGTCTTCCTCTCTCTTATTCTTATTTCTAACCCCATAGTTTTTCTCCTTAACATCAGTTATAATATAAAGGCGCATCTGAAGTGTTTCTTCCAAGTTCACTATGAAGTCTACTGATCTAAATACATAATTTTGAACTAAGACATATTTCTTTCATTGATCATCAATTAGAATAAGGCTACTGCCATGCTAGACCAGCCTTATCAGTGATATTCCAATACTATAATAATTATGTTTGTCTTGTATCTATAATGTATAGAGTGGTCATACAATAGTAAGATGTGTATATTTGAATATCTATGTACTAGTTTAAGGTCTTGTACTGGTATAAGGTCTGTTTCATTGCCCGTTTTATATACTGGCAAAGAAACATAAACATTTCATTTTTAAAAAGCTGCAATCGGAAGAACATAAAGAATAATGTAAATTTCTATTTCCACCTTATTTATAGATATCGCCTGCTAATTAATCATATGTCCAGCATTGCTACTTCTATTATTTAAATCAAATAATAAAATGAGAGATACTGATGCATTATTCCTGACAAATCTTCAAAAAAACACACATAACATTTAGATTAGCTCTCCCACCTACTGAAGTTTAGCAACATTTTATTCTGGTTATTTATTTCCTACTGATTTTTTTTGCACATTACAACTGCAATTTTCTGCTATTTTTTCAGCATTCATAAAAGCCAGGTTCGAATCTCGTCTGGTCTGGTATATTTAGTACGTTGAAGCTCAAAATGTTCTTCTTTATATGTATTTCTTTATGACTTTCTAATTCGTACTCACTGTCCACTGTTTTAATATTTCAGTAGTCACTTTACCTGTCAAATTCACGATAAAGAGGGTTTGCATATGTAGATCGCTTGACAAAGTACGTAAGTTTAGAAGAGGTTATGAGGAATCATGAATAAGTAAAATTAAAAGAAGAAAAAACTTATAATGGAATAAAAAAAAATGTATAAAAAAGTGGCAAAGTTGATGCATGAAAACAAAGGTGAAAGTTGAAGAAAAGGGTCAGCTGTCAAGTCTGATGTGACAGCTAAGTACTTAACGGATGGGAAAAAAAGCTCTTCATTTTACATAATATCTTCTTAGACATAATTTGATGACAAACTTGGGGATATCTTCTGTCCAACCTGTCTCACATATTATATCAAGTGTCTCCCTTTTCCTCTGTCTCTCCTCTCTCAATCCTTATCATCTCCCTCTCTCATTCCCTATTCTCTCCCTCTCCAATCCTCTTATGAAGTGCAATGAACTTCTACATTATTGGCCATGCATATTAAATACATAATACGAGTATTAATCTACATACATAATTGCCAATAATTATTTTAGTACCTGTATTTATTTTCTTGGTCAATGAGACCAATTGTAAGTCATCAATGACCATAGATAATTTTTAATTGCTAGGAAATGCAGCATTTTTGATAAGAGAATTATTAGGTGGTACTTACTTGTACATAATATGTTTGGTATTAGTAAAGTAGACAATTATTTATTTAGTATTTTAAAAAATGAAATAATTATCTGAAGTATTTATTGTTAACACAAAGTGAAATTCCATGGATTCAATGATTTCAAAAAGTTATACCTCTAGGAGATTTATTTAGGGATTTAAATTTTTATTCTGATCTTGGAAGTGCGCTACGATACGTGCCTATTGTTATTCAAATAGAAAAAAAAAACTAGTTTTTCATTATTATTTGAGGGATGTAGTAGAAAGTAGTCAGAATAACACCAGTTTTTCTAAATTACTCTCCAATTTTCTTTTCTTTAAGGATCATATTTTCAGACTCGTGTTACCTCCAGGAGTATAATTATGTTTTAAATTCAAACAAAACTGTTGACAGCAGTGGCGTATATTATTGGACTGGTGGAATTTTCAAGAGGGTAAACCCATTTCATCCAAGATTAGGAATTTTGAGGTGAGATAGACCTCCATTTTGGATTGAGAAAGCATTGCTCGTGAAAAATTGTTAGAAGCTCCGCGCTGTCGACATATGTGCGTGTTTTCCTTTTTCCTATCGCGATGTAAAAATTCAAGAGCTTTCAAGTAGCGCTTTTCCTTGTAGCAACATTTCTATAGTTCACACTAACATAATAATTTTCATTTCACATTTTCTATTCCAATTTCATGTTTTATTTATTTTTGTACGAAAAAAACCTCCAGGAGTATAATTATGTTTTAAATTCAAACAAAACTGTTGACAGCAGTGGCGTATATTATTGGACTGGTGGAATTTTCGCACGGGATTGAGTAGGAAGTAGTGGATTTTTACTTCGCTTGGATATACAGTCATTCAATTTTCCTTGCTACATCTTATCTTACACTATAATTTTCTAATTTTAAATTATCTACTATTTATGGTATAGGTATACAATATGTACATTACCGTTATAATAGTGTAGGTTGTAGAAGGCAAATATGATCTACATTATGCAAAAATAGATAGGTAGAATGACATGTGTTTTCAATGCCACGTGTTTCCCCATTTCCACATACCCATTTGTATTGATCATCAATGTGCATTTTCAGGATATTTCTTAATATGTAAATACCCTGCGAATAGCTCTACATGCGCGAATGGCCCCAGGTGTTCGCTGTTTCCGCGAATGACTTGCAGGTTTTTTTTTTTATTATTTGTATTTATTTCAGAACTGAATCGAATTGAAATATTTTCATATGGTCATCTAGTCATTGTTCTCATCTTTTTTTGGTTTTTTCCATCCTTCCCATAATACATACAAATTAAGAGATTTTGTCACTACTTCTTACCATAAATCTGGCACAACTCACGTTCATCCTGTCAATTGTTAACCAAGGGTTAACATCCGCTTCTACATTTTTATTTTATTTTGTATTCCAAATACTTTTGCACATGTGTACGAAAGGGTATCTGATAGAAAGCATGTATTGTTTAGGACGCGGTGTATGTGGAAGGGGGTGGTTGAAATCCTATAGGAAACTCCCTCACATATGGGGATGAAAGCCCAGTCGCCCTCTTTCGACCAATAGCGATATAGGATGAAATAATTATATCGTATACAGAAATATATTCACTCGACGCACACACATACACACACGGTCCCCCCTCTTTGTATTTTTTCCTCGCAAAAAAGGATATAGGCTTGACCATTCTAGAATTCGCAATCTTTTTTTTATGTGCTTTTTTTATATTTATAGGGTGTTTGGAAAGCTGTGTTCATAAGTTTTTATGAGAAAGGGTCATTTTTGGATATTTTGTACCGTTTGAAGTTTGGTACTTTGATACTTTGACAATAAAAATGGAAGTAAAGAGATTCAAATAGAAGAGACAAATAAAGAGGATCAAAGAAGGAGGGAGAAATATATAAACGACAAGAGAAGCAAAACACACCAGCACGATTTTGAAAAGCGGTAGGGTCATGAGGTCATTTTTCTTCCTTTATCAGATAAAAATCCTTATCAGCTATCACAAATTTAAAAATATCGACATAATGCAAATATTGCAAGTCTAGCTCAGTAGAACTTCTTTTCTAAAATCAATGAAACCTTCGGAAAGCCTTTCTCTCATTCATCTAATGGTATTTTTCAGTAGCCCATTTATTATCTTGGGTTATTTTCTACTCCAAAATTGGTCTTAATTGAATTCTATTGAACTAAATATACTTCTGGAGTGCCATCTTAAACCCAAGTTCCTTTTTATGAATTGTCGATTCCTATTTTGGTGATTTAAAATAAACGTAGGCAATGAAAACTAACGGTATAATTTATTATTTCATAATGAGTTTACGATATTTGAAAATAATTATTCCCTGTACCATTGAATAAAAAACTCGTCTTTAATATTTTCTAAATAAATTAAAATTATGAAGACGATTTTTTCTCCCGAAACATCTCTCATCAAGCTCAAACGTAGAATGAAAAATAAAGCAGAAAGGATACGAAAGGAAGAAGGAATAAAAACAATAAGAAAAAGAGCACAAAACTAATTTTTGGGGGTTGGATTTCGATGTTTTTTATGTTACCCCTCATTTTCAAGACTTTGTTCTGAATTGAAATCATATTTTCACTTAAGATTCCTTCTAGTTGATATAGGTTGCCGATAGATTTCACTAGCGTTCAAGAAAAATCATCCTAAAGAAAAAGGAAAAAGTTTTCTTTTGCAAATTGTCTTAAGAAAGTCTTCACACACTCAGGTTCACAAAGTTATTCCAAAAGTTTTTTGAAATTAAAAAGGAAAAAGTTTTCTTTTGCAAATTGTCTTAAGAAAGTCTTCACACACTCAGGTTCACAAAGTTATTCCAAAAGTTTTTTGAAACTCTCTATTGAAGAGTTTCCTGGCAACTTGAATTGAATGGAGTCTTTACGTCTACAAATAATGTTAAAGAGGTGTTCTGCAAATCTTACATGGCTCCTGGCGTTACTTGAAATTTTGAGCATGATAAAATTTTTGCACATTATGAGTATGAAATGTAGCCACCTCCAAAGATAGTAAAGGTAGGTCTTTTGATTGATATTCAAAGTTCTATTCTAACGGATGGAGAAATGTCAAGCTATTGTCCTGAAGTCGGTGGATAATGGATATTTAAAAAATTCAATTAGAAAACACCTCAAATAATTATAATAGGTGTACACAGACATGTGTAGGTTTATAAATAATATAAAATTAGATAATTATGATCACAGAACTCATCACAATTATGATGCTGTATTTACTTACCTGCATATAAAACAATAAATAAAACTCACCGCTTTTCAATCCTACAATGTCTTGCACATCTTATCATCATTGATAACAAAATAAATACGTCTCTCAATGAATTATATTTGTAAACTACATCCACTTGCAACTAAAAGAAACTTTTCAAAAATTACCTACCGAGTAGTAGATTCAGTAGTTTTTACTTTCATTTTGACGGTATTTAATTTGGAAACTTTTTTCATTGCCTCCTTCAAAATTTAATTTACATAAAAAAAAAATCACAAAAAATCGAAAAGCGAGATTTCAGCCCATATTACAGACATGAGACAAAAGATTTTATTATTATTATTTATTTTAAATTTGTGACAAAGTTATTTGAAATTATTAGGAAAAATTGATCTTGAAAATTTAATGATTTTTATTTCTTTTCAGAAGCACCCAGAGTCAATTTATTTTACAGCACTAATAACATGGTTTGAATAAATTCATAATGACTGTTTTTTGAGGAAGAATAGGGAAAAAAAAAATAAATTAAAAACTGGAATAGTTGTAATAAAAAAAGGAAAGGTTTTAGGTCTAAGAGATAATGATACTGTTTGTATATTTAATTTAACACGGATGAGTTGGGAGCTGTTTGCTATGGTGGGTTCAGAAAACCACACAGTAGACAGGGAAGTAAATGTATTAAGTATGTATTTATTTAAAGAAGTTCCCTGAGATAATTTTATTGTAATGAATTGTGTAGGCATTACACACATACGCTTGGGAGTTCCTTTACCCCTTTAATTCTTTTCTTGAACTCTGACTTGATCTTAAAGTTAAAAAAAAGTGGGTAATGCTATACATACGTGCGTAGGTTTCTTTTATACTTGCATGTCGAGTTTTTTCTCCTCGACAAAGAAAATGTAAATGGGAAATTGCTATGCAACAAGGCTAGACATTTTTGGAATAAACGAAGACAATTAACATGTCATAATAGATTAGTTTTAGACATAAGGTCCAAATCTTAAACAGAAAATGTTTCCAATTATCGCCCTAATTTCTTTTAATTGTTCAAATTTTCAAAGTATTTTTTCAGAGGACCCTTTTCCTTGGTACTCGACGTATGTCCCTTGGTAAACAACCTATATGGACCATATTCACAATGTAGAGGTACTATAATGCAATATGGTTTGCTTGCCTTCACTAGTTTTAAAACCAATAAAGAATTACTGGTTTTTTTCTGAAGTCTAGCTCGCAGCAATAAGTTTCATGTCTCATCAATTTGCCTAGTTTTAATTTCAAGTTAATATTTAATATTTAATATTTATTAATTTATTATGCTGTTAACACACATTATGCACAATTTACAATTACAATATTCTTATTTCTAAGAGGATAGTGTATGATTTAACATCTAGATAGGCACCTAAGTACCAAGTGGTATTATACTCAGACCCATCAGAAAGGCTCATATGCAGTATATGCTATCTCCTAATCAGAGCGTGTGATGATCCAAACTAGGTTTTGTGTAAGAGTTGGGACTCGCGTCAAAGATACACCAGAGAGCTAAAGGCTCGGAAGTCGTGTGTAAATATTGGCTACCTACCTCTAGGACCTACTGTTTGCATGTATTTTTATTTGGATGACAGTCTGTAGTCTTTGCTGTATTTACGTACCTGCATCTACATTTGCATACAAGGTTAGGGAATTGAGAAGAAATTATAAAATTCTTAGTTGAAATCTAGAGTACATAGTTTGTTTTCTATCTTTTCCCTCTCCGCAACATCACGTATGTACTTTGTACTTTTCGTTCTTCTTTATCTGTTGTTGATGTTGGTACTTTTTGCTTTGAAATGGACGATAACATGTGTGTGTACTTGTGTAGTATGCAGAGTAGGGAACTTCAATATTATACATCTTTCCCTCTCCGCAACATCACGATGTTGGTACTTTTTGCTTTGAAATGGACGATAACATGTGTGTGTACTTGTGTAGTATGCAGAGTAGGGAACTTCAATATTATACATATTGGCTGAAATATTTATGGCCAGTTCAATTATTTTAACTTGTGCTTTATGATGCCTTGTGGCTTCATTCTGCACATATTGCCAATGGTTTAGTTTTTTCTACGTTTTGAAGTATTAATAAAATTATATTTATGACTATTAAGAAAAATATCCAATATTAAATTAATTGAGATTATTACTATTACACATGATAATAAGCTACCTGTACAAGAAAGAAAAAATACCCGGTCAAACATCTTTTGTAAGAACCTACCACAAATTATTTTCAAACCAATATTATTTGTTCGATTGAGCTAGGCTGACTAGACAAGTTGCAGGGTAACTTTGTTCCAAGATATTTCAAAATAAATCCCATGGAGCTAATATTGATAGGTATACTTAATGTACTTCGGATTTTAGTATAATGAATGTTGGATTTAAAGTTCATCTTTTACCTATGTGTCATTGAAAAATCTTCAAGTTGTTTAACAATACCGATGGATTATGCCAGAGTTTTCCTTGCTCTATTATTTTGCTTCAATAAAGGACCAATGATTGTTTTCAATTTGGTATTGAGAAATGAAATAAAGGTAGAAAGAAAGGGATTAATTGGCTTCCAGGCCGCCACTCAAGGAACTTGCACCCCCCACGCTGCCCGCACGCTGCATTTGCATCTGCATGGCTGACTTGTGCATGAAAATCTAGGAGAGAATGAGAGAGGGATTCGAATGAGATGCATATACATGTGTTTTGTATTGGCATTCACATAATGCTAAGAATACCGATATGAAACTGAACAATATCGACGAACTGGACCAAAAAATTCTCTTCTTCGCCCTCAAAGGTCTGCAATTCTACTTATAAACACTCTGTAGTTATGCTGCGATGTTTAATTCCTTTGAAGCTAAATAAAAGAAATTTGGCGAAAAATCAATAATAAAATTAATCAATCAAATCCACATATGTTTGGACGAACTTATCAGGTTCGAATTTGGAGACCTATGTACATGAGCTATGCAAGAAATGGCTATTGAAGTCTGAATACTTCGATCAACAGACATCGTAAGCTAAAGACCAAATCAAAACCTACTGATCATTTACAAGCTATAGTTATCAGAAAAAGAAATAAGAAGAAAATGTCATGCTCAATCTACGAACATCATTCAACATGCTTTTCATCATGCCCCTAAATCTACAGTCTACAGGTCCTAAGGCTTCTGAGGAAATCTCTCTCAAAGTCAGTCCATTTGAACTCAGTCAGTCTGTTGGATATTATGTTTGCAATACGGTTACATTACGGAAACAATTTGGAATGCACCACCATTAAGGCAACATCCTTAATATTTTTCTTGCTCTTCTTTTTTGCAGTGCGTGGGATTTGGTATTTGAATGGTTTTTTTCAACTCACTGCCATGAAAAGCAGCATCCCAAGTTCAAAGGTTTTCATTGAACCTAAATTATCATTTTATAGTACCACATACTTTTTTTTTCAACTTATCAAATTAGCAAGATCTTTTTTCTTCTTCCTAGATATTAATTCGTTAAAATTATATTGCAGTAATGTGTTGAAAACATTCACCCTTACATACATAATGAAATCGGTATACTTATGTTCTAATCGTAGGTCTATTCAGAACCTAATTTAACAGAAAGAAAGGAATGTAAAGTAAAAGAAGAAACTTCAAAAAACTTGGGTAGGAGAAAATACTTCCGCAGCACCTATTTAAATTGATGACAATAATTATTCGTCTAAAAAACCTAATAACGAAGTATGAAAAAGAAAAAAAAAAAAGAAAAAAAAAAACGCTGTCTGAATTTGTAATATTTTTATAATAAACACTTGTCTTGCTTTTTTTTTAATTTGTCATAAATCATGTAAAAAATCAACCCTTTTTACAAAATAAAAATTAAGTAAATTGCCTCAGCCTCTTCAGTCAGACTTTTTCTTACAATGCAATTCAAAATTTCATGTTCTTCATTCCTCCTTGAAACTATGAAGCATGTTTCTTCTTTTGAAATTCTAATGTTACAATGTTGGTTAAAAGTTCAAAGTCACATCAGTAACGAAGAGTCGAGAGAGATGCATAAAAAAAGTATTGTAGGGAAACTTGTAAGGCACGAAAAAAACTTACTCCTGTCTCATGGTATAAAGAATCACACTCTTGAGATTTCAGAGAATCGTAAAAAAAACTCTAATTTTTCCCTTTCTAGTTGTCCTGTAGTTTAGTTGTGGTATAAAATATTAATTATTGTACTTGTAAAACATTTGTTTCAACAAAATTCATTCATTGAGACTTTTCTTATTCAAAGGCTTTCGAGTTTTACATTAATAAAATTATTTTCTATAAAGTGGTCCAGTTCTCACTTCTGACCTATGTACCTCGGAGACACTGTAGCCTGTAATACATATTATGCGTAGGTTTGTGATCGTTACAATACAGTTCATTAAAAATCCAAAATGGACATGGGACCACTATTGGTTAACAAACAGCCCGGACTTTCCCGTATAATTGTACAAGTACACAATACATGTGTATAACATTTAATCTATGAGTACTTCTCATATGAAGTTACCCAAAATTAGAAGATATAATACCGGCGTCACATCATTACCATTCATTCTTCATTCTCTGAAAACTCCGGGTTCTGGGTTGTTTTAAATTTAATTTAAATCATGTCCCTTCGTTGAAATAAAAAGGATCTGCTCGTATGAATTACCCAAACTATTTTCAAAATACGCTAAAATTTCCTAATAACAATTTCTACCTCCAGAATTCGTGACGTTTTAGCAATTTATTTCCCGAAATATTCTTCCGATTTTTGTGACGTGTTCTCCGTTCTACTCGTTGTCTGCTCAAATAAATTACCGCAGGAAAATTATAATAATGTCCACTAGTGAGCTAAGTGTATCATAGGTATCTAATATGTTCTAGGAACTAGCAAAGTTTAAAATTAAAATAATGTATTCACATATTTGTTCATATGTAGTTTGGACATTTGGTTAAATTCACCTATTTCAATTTACAGGGTAAATATGGAGACTTTGCATATACCGGGTTTTGCAAATTGCGGGCAAAGATGTGCAGTTTTAAGCCGCTCAACTATTATACCCCAATGCAAGATAACGTGAGACCGCCACCGCATGACCGCATGAATCAAGAAAATATTCTCAAGAAGTACTGAAATCGCCTTGGCTATAGCGTGGGTTCTGAAATATTAGGTATGCTCATGTAGATCTAGATTATACAAGGACCGCATGAATCAAAATATTCTCAAGAAGTACTGAAATCGCCTTGGCTATAGCGTGGGTTCTGAAATATTAGGTATGCTCATGTAGATCTAGATTATACAGAGGTTCTTACACTGAACAGATATTCATTATTAAGCACATAATATACCTGTCCTCCCGTAAAGAAGGATACATTTGGTATTGATAAATAATAATAAAAAAGGGTTATCATTGAAAACGGATGTACAAAATGCATTTGATCTTTCCAAAATATCCAGCCAAACCAATACCTACATACTTGAAAATAAAATATCAAGATAACAGCATTTACAGCACCTGTTTGATAGAAAAGATATCAGGAGAGCAATGCTGGCAATTAATTTATTCGTGCAACGCGTTTAGAATATAGACTAGTGTGGCTCATGGTTCAATACTGTGGGCTCTCACTTGTAATGTAACTTATGTAACATATTGGATATTGTACATGAATTTGTAATCCGGAGGGAAGCCAAGTGATCACTGGACTACAAAGAACAACCAGATTGCCTTTCAATTGATTCAGCGCTGGGTAAATTCAATGGAGAGCTCTAGCAATTAGTCAGAAGCCATGAAAACTTTGTAGATCATCTCTATCTACTCTATCTAGCTCTCTTTCTACTCCATGTGAAGTTGTAGACTGCTGAGAGCTCAAAATTTGACTTACGAGTATGTACATAATGTGTAGAGATAAGTTAAATACTTGATTCAGTCTGAGCTCGAAACGTTCTGGCCTGGGTCTTATAAATTACCTATGCACACTGCAATTTGACCTTTATAAATTTGGTACTAAATGTCTCCAGTATAAAAACCGGAGCAAGATGTGATAGGTCAGTGTTTTGAGTTTTAAATTTTTAATTATTCTTGAACCAGTGGAGTAGTAGTAGTGAGATGTGTCATGTGCTATTGACCTCATCATGTTCAACAGGCTTAACTTTCAATATCTCAACTGGTTGTAATAAAAGCAGAGCTGTTTGGTTCGCAAAGACAAAAGTGAACTTTACATAGAGCTGACCTTGAAACTCTTGAATAGGAGATGAAAACATGAGCAATGTGTGCTATTGACCTCATCATGTTCAACAGGCTTAACTTTCAATATCTCAACTGGTTGTAATAAAAACAGAGCTGTTTGGTTCGCAAAGACAAAAGTGAACTTTACATAGAGCTGACCTTGAAACTCTTGAATAGGAGATGAAAACATGAGCAATTTGCATCATGCTAATTCTTCTGTGCTTTCCTTTCTTGTAAAGAAAGTAAGCAGCTGTGTGGATCGCTGTCAGGAAACTCAAGACCTTTCCAACCCGTGCTTGATTGGGTACTGTGAAAAATGCCTGGAAATTTTTCATTAGGCCCTTCAGCTTTGGGCGGACAAACCTAAAGTGTTTTGCTTTTCTGCCATGTATTAGTTTTTGATTCCAAGGATTACTATTATACTTGTATACTAGAAGACTACAAGCGGACAAGAGCAGGAGAAGGAAAAAAGTTTATGCGCTGATATTAATTTAAAAGATTTTACCCTTGGGCATTGTTTTATTAGCTTTATGAATTACCATTATTAATATTAGGTATGAGTACTTTGCTTACCAACACTTCTAGTAGATACGGTAGAACAAAGTCATTGACTTACCTTCCTCCAAAATATTAGTAACTTATCAAGTATTCAAACTTTACTACGGCATGAAAACTAATGTTACCTATTGACAACTTTGCATTTGTAAAGCATGTAATATTTTTGTACATTTTTACCAAGGTAAGTTAGGAAATTATTCATGTGCAGCGATCTAACGTACGTTTTTGCATTTGTAAAGCATGTAATATTTTTGTACATTTTTACCAAGGTAAGTTAGGAAATTATTCATGTGCAGCGATCTAACGTACGTTTATATTAGGAGAAAATTATGCTTACTCCTTGTTTCACTGAAATGGTTACCAGTTTACCACTTGACTTGCTCGATATAAGTATCTTTCTTTGGATGCGTACATTATGGGGCAATTTCAGCTAATGTTAAGAGAAAGAATTTTGCTGTGATGATTCAAGTTTCAACATTTTTTTCTTCTTTCTTAATGGGATTGTATAAAGATGAGATAGAAAAGTAATTGCCGCGCATAAGCGTGTACAAAAACATACACAAAACATTATCCATATTACTTTTCATTACCATTTCAAATTTGCTTATGGGAGAAGAATTGCAAGAAAACCAACTTGTCTGCAGTTCTGCTAGTAGGAAATACTAAACTCAAATATAAGTTCGATGGTAAAATTACCCAAATGACTAAGTCAGTGTGTAATTTGAGACTATAAAACCGAGTTTATTATCTACATATATTATGTATCTGGATTGGACTTGTATCATCTCAGTGAGTGAAGAAGTAGTGATAAGAGTATGTATCTTTAACGGACTTGATATAATTTACCTATGTAGCAGCGACTTTTATATTTGTAACAATTTTGAGTCCCAAAATCAAAGGCTGTATTCAAGTGACAGACCTTCCTTTCCAGCTTAGAAAATACGGATCCGAAATATAAATTAAATTTCGAAACACTAATACATAGCAACACTATCTTGTTAGCCCTCCCATTTTGACATAAATAGACTGAACGCCACTACTCTTCTTACTAATATCACACTGCTATTAGACAAATCGTGTCCTCCAAATGGCAAAACTGTAGTAGATCCAAACTGACCTAGCCTAACGCCAATAAAATTGACGGTGGGTTTAATCAACCTAATTTAAATTTCATACAGCTGGTCTTGCTTTGATTCAAATTTTACTTTTTTTATAAATAATTCATAAATGAACCGATTTCCCCGTTTTTTTATGTGCATTTAGAATTGATTTTCCACTATGGAGGAAAACCACAATCATGCTTCAAAATGTTAAGACTTTTATTAATTAACACTATTACATTACAATTACTTCCTTACACATTTTTTTGACCATGTTGGTGTGGAGAAATATTAGCATAGGTGTAGGTACTATATAAGTTAGAGGATAGTGTATGATTTAACATCTAGATAGGCACCTAAGTACCAAGTAGTATTATACTCAGACCCATCAGAAAGGCTCATATGCAGTATATGCTATCTCCTAATCAGAGCGTGTGATGATCCAAACTAGGTTTTGTGTAAGAGTTGGGACTCGCGTCAAAGATACACCAGAGAGCTAAAGGCTCGGAAGTCGTGTGTAAATATTGGCTACCTACCTCTAGGACCTACTGTTTGCATGTATTTTTATTTGGATGACAGTCTGTAGTCTTTGCTGTATTTACGTACCTGCATCTACATTTGCATACAAGGTTAGGGAATTGAGAAGAAATTATAAAATTCTTAGTTGAAATCTAGAGTACATAGTTTGTTTTCTATCCTTTCCCTCTCCGCAACATCACGATGTTGGTACTTTTTGCTTTGAAATGGACGATAACATGTGTGTGTACTTGTGTAGTATGCAGAGTAGGGAACTTCAATATTATACATATTGGCTGAAATATTTATGGCCAGTTCAATTATTTTAACTTGTGCTTTATGATGCCTTGTGGCTTCATTCTGCACATATTGCCAATGGTTTAGTTTTTTCTACGTTTTGAAGTATTAATAAAATTATATTTATGACTATTAAGAAAAATATCCAATATTAAATTAATTGAGATTATTACTATTACACATGATAATAAGCTACCTGTACAAGAAAGAAAAAATACCTGGTCAAACATCTTTTGTAAGAACCTACCACAAATTATTTTCAAACCAATATTATTTGTTCGATTGAGCTAGGCTGACTAGACAAGTTGCAGGGTAACTTTGTTCCAAGATATTTCAAAATAAATCCCATGGAGCTAATATTGATAGGTATACTTAATGTACTTCGGATTTTAGTATAATGAATGTTGGATTTAAAGTTCATCTTTTACCTATGTGTCATTGAAAAATCTTCAAGTTGTTTAACAATACCGATGGATTATGCCAGAGTTTTCCTTGCTCTATTATTTTGCTTCAATAAAGGACCAATGATTGTTTTCAATTTGGTATTGAGAAATGAAATAAAGGTAGAAAGAAAGGGATTAAGGTATCAAAATAATCATTTGACGAGGTGTTGAAAGAGCATTGGGAAATG
Source organism: Diaphorina citri (assembly GCF_000475195.1). NCBI lineage: Eukaryota > Metazoa > Arthropoda > Insecta > Hemiptera > Psyllidae > Diaphorina > Diaphorina citri. The sequence continues at coordinate 205,884 of NW_007377767.1, forward strand.
GTAAAGAAAATTTCAGCATAATAAAGGTACCTTATAACATGATGAATGTTAACATGATGAATGTGTAATCTGTATTATTGTTTGTAAAACTATATTAACATACTTATAGCCCCTACTCTCGTGTCATTCATCTTAGGTTTTTTGAAAGCTCCCGCTGTGATGATCAACAGGTGGAATTTTAATGACAGTTGAAAAGATTTCAACAGAAAAATTGCACCGGCAAACAAAATTATGTTGTTCTTTCATGAGTACAGAATATGTCTATGTCTTGGCAAAGTTAGCTTAGAATTAAAGGGACTATTAAATTTACTAAAAAGAACTACACTATGACCTGACCTTGCTTTCTTGACCTGGAAAGCTCTCAGCTCTACAGTGACCGTTCAAGTTATAAATACATTTAGGGCTGCTACAAATGCTACAATAAACTACAATCACTTAGCTACATGTCAGCCACAATGAAACGTCTTACATACTTGTAGAGAACATTGGTGATTTTCTGTTCAAATGTCTAATCCCTCCTAAATATTGGTCGAACGTTAGGCTTTACTTAATGGTGGAGAAAGCAAATCTCCATATCCTTCCTTTTTTCTTCTAACCCAACGTTCCTACGTAGATTACTGGGAATATTAAATTTGTATTTGGGAATGCAAAACTCAATTTGAATGGGAGAGTGAGGAGATAAGTATCATAGGTACCAGTAATGGGCAGTTTTAAGGAAACCTCCTGCTTCCTTAATTTTATCTTAAGCTTTGGCTAAACCTATGTATTTGAAGAACAGATTAGACATTGTAGATTAGTTTCCTTCAACGATATTCCTTACATTGTTGAAACCTCTTCGTGCCTCTTGTTCCTTGCTTATTTTGAGAATACAGTTCTTTATCAGCAGATTAGGTCACTTTCAAATCGGATTCTTCTCACTTTGCAACCTTCTTCTTACTTACTGACTAGGTATACTTTTACAATACAGAAGGAACTGATGTGGAGACTTCCTTTCGAACATAATAGCAATTAGAAAAGTAATTATTAGTGTGTAATTCTTATAAGAATCAGAGCAGTATAATAAACATCATCGTTCGCTACTTCTATTATTTAAATCAAATAATAAAATGAGAGATACTAATGCATTATTCCTGACAAATCTTCAAAAAAACACACCTAACATTTAGATTAGCTCTCCCACCTACTGAAGTTTAGCAACATTTTATTCTGGTTATTTATTTCCTACTGATTTTTTTGCACATTCCAACTGCAATTTTCTGCTATTTTTTCAGCATTCATGAAAGCCAGGTTCGAATCTCGTCTGGTCTGGTATATTTAGTACGTTGAAGCTCAAAATGTTCTTCCTTGTATGTATTTCTTTATGACTCTTTCTAATTCGTACTCACTGTCCACTGTTTTAATATGTTAGTAGTCACTTTACCTGTCAAGAAATTCACGATAAAGAGGGTTTGCATATGTAGATCGCTTGACAAAGTACGTAAGTTTAGAAGAGGTTATGAGGAATCATGAATAAGTAAAATTAAAAGAAGAAAAAACTTATAATGGAATAAAAAAAATGTATAAAAAAGTGGCAAAGTTGATGCATGAAAACAAAGGTGAAAGTTGAAGAAAAGGGTCAGCTCAGCTGTCAAGTCTGATGTGACAGCTAAGTACTTAACGGATGGGAAAAAAAGCTCTTCATTTTACATAATATCTTCTTAGACATAATTTGATGACAAACTTTGGGATATCTTCTGTCCAACCTGTCTCACATATTATATTATATCAAGTGTCTCCCTTTTCCTCTGTCTCTCCTCTCTCAATCCCTATCATCTCCCTCTCTCATTCCCTATTCTCTCCCTCTCCAATCCTCTTCTGTCTGTTGCTCTTCTCCTCCTTCAATATAAAGGTGCATCTGAAGTGTTTCTTCCAAGTTCACTATGAAGTCTACTGATCTAAATACTTAATTATCCACTAGGACATATTTCTTTCATTGATCATCACTTAGAATAAGGCTACTGCCATGCTAGACCAGCCTTATCAGTGATATTCCAATACTATAATAATTATGTTTGTATTGTATCTCTATAATGTATAGAGTGGTCATACAATAGTAAGAAGTGTACATTTGAATATCTATGTACTAGTTTAAGGTCTTATACTGGTATAAGGTCTGTTTCATTGCCCGTTTTATATACTGGCGAAGAAACATAAACATTTCATTTTTAAAAAGCTTCAATCGGAAGAACATAAAGAATAATGTAAATTTCTATTTCCACCTTATTTATAGATATCGCCTGCTAATTAATCATATGTCCAGCATTGTATTTCACATTAGCTTATCAATGCAAATTTTATGTATCTGTCCAAGTCTATATATTCTAATGCACTATTATAAGGCTGACTGAACGCAAGGCTAAATATTTAGTTCATCCATTATTTATGAAAAAGAAGTATTGAATTTATCAGTTTGTAACTTACAAACATGCCTAGGTGAAACATTTTGAATCCAAACATGTCTGTAGAAGTGCGTCCTCTAGTGAGCTGAAAAACAACTATCTCGAATATTCAAAATAACCCCGAGAGTTGGGGGTAGATACAAAGATAAGGGTGGGGGAGGGGTGAGTTGAAAACATTTTTTGGGCACTATCCACCCCCTCGCTGTCTCCCCTTGTAAAACTTCCACCATGCTTGTTTTGTTTCGTCGTAGGTAATGGTGTGTTGGATAGTTTCGGGTAGGGAAACTCAAAGGGGAGGGGGTCCAGCATTTAATATTTTAAATCTCCGTTCTATACCAAGAACACCGTTTACTTTAAAAACATCTTGTTCAGTAACATCAAGGATTTTATTTAAATATGCTTGTTTTTCATTATGATAATCCGAACATTCTTACCTAGTTGTTCTTAACTTGTTCTTGTGAAGCGGCTTAGAGCACACAAGCCAATTTACAAAGTGATTTTATCGTAGGCAAATGTATCAGAAGGATACTATGTACCAAGGTAATGAGCAATAAGAAATAAATTGTATCTATTTAATTTTCTATAGGGGTTTCCAAATTTTCAAAATTAAGATTTAAGATGTCAGTTTGGTATGAAATATGAACAAATTAAATTGAACTTACAAATTGAATTAGGTAAAAGTAAAAGAAAGTAAGAAGGACTTAACATCTACTTACATATTTTTATGAAGTGCAATGAACTTCTACATTATTGGCCATGCATATTAAATACATAATACAAGTATTAATCTACATACATAATTGCCAATAATTATTTTAGTACCTGTATTTATTTTCTTGGTCAATGAGACCAATTGTAAGTCATCAATGACCATAGATAATAATTTTTAATTGCTAGGAAATGCAGCATTTTTGATAAGAGAATTATTAGGTGGTACTTACTCGTACATAATATGTTTGGTATTAGTAAAGTAGACAATTATTTATTTAGTATTTTAAAAAATGAAATAATTATCTGAAGTATTTATTGTTAACACAAAGTGAAATTCCATGGATTCAATGATTTCAAAAAGTTATACCTCTAGGAGATTTATTTAGGGATTTAAATTTTTATTCTGATCTTGGAAGTGCGCTACGATACGTGCCTATTGTTATTCAAATAGAAAAAAAACTAGTTTTTCATTATTTGAGGGATCTAGTAGAAAGTAGTCAGAATAACACCAGTTTTTCTAAATTACTCTCCAATTTTCTTTTCTTTAAGGATCATATTTTCAGACTCGTGTTGGATTTATTATTCTCAGTTTTTTAAATAATCATTACACCTCGCAAGTGTCCAAGTTTAAGATCTAAGGGTCACTTGATTTTTAGAAATAAATTACTTGGATTGTTTATTACAAAATCTAAAGATAGCATAATTGCTCGGATGTGTACCTAGTTTTTTCTCAAAGTCCCATTGCTATTTACCGATATTTTTGTATATATTTTTTAGATAAATTCTAAAAGGAGAAGAAAAATCTGTAATATTATTTTTTTGATTTACTATATTTTGTGTACAAAACATAAAATTTATTTTTTGTGTAAAACAAAATTTATATTCACTATCCTCACTGGTTAAAATAATAATAATAATAACAATAAATAAAAAATAAGTGTTAAAAGTTCAACAGGAATAATATTTTGGAGAAAAGCTTACCTGTAATTCACTGACTAGCTTTTCCGTCATAAGTTTGGGATCCGAGAGGGTCAAAGCGTTGGTCACATTGTTGAGGGGATTTTCCAACGTCTGATTTTGAGGCTCTGGGGTTGGAGAGGTAGAATGAACTTCTGGTACCAAGTTATTACTTAAAGCCATGACTTGGTCAGGAGGGTTGTTTGGGTCACCGGAGGATGTTGATGAGATGTTATTTGCCATGGCAGAATCATTGGTGGCCATATGATTTGCAGTCGTGGCATTGTTGTTATTGTTATTCAGACTAGTACACTGTGTGTTGTTATTATTGTTGAGTAGGGTGTTATCATTGGAAGGAGATGGTGGATTGTCTCCCATGGACATATGATTGGCCCCTCTCTGTTGTTGCCAGAACTCTGTCGCAGGGTTCATCTTGAACACAGGTCTCTGCAGCAGAACTGCATGCTGCACGTCTGTCATGATGGTTTCGCCCCTCAATGAGGCACTTAAATCCAGGATTTTTGTTGTATTTGTTGATGAGATTATTAGCTAACTGAATATTTCACAAGAAATTAAATTCATATTTTTGTCACAGAAAAAAGTTTGAAAATCAAATCTTCGGCGACTGATTTTTCTTTCCTTGTTTGATTAAGCACTTAAATTGTTTCTAGTCCATATCAGATTTGATGTTGATACTGTCCCAGTTGTGGTGAAACTCTTCGCGCTGTGAACATAAAACCAAAAATCGCCAAGTTAGAATTCCGAATAAAAAATAAAATAATCACAGAAAATTGAAATTATTTTGTTATAAAAATCTCTTCAAAATTTGTATTCGTCCGGAAGTTATTATTAGAAGGAAAGTGAAATTTACAAGATGTATAGCAACTATCAGCTGATCCGTAGAGTAGTATCCGATCTGTACGTAAAAACTTGATAAAATATTTTCGACGCGATTTTTCTAAGATTTGGAAAAGCGAACTTTTTTCTTCCGCGATTTCTTAAGAAATGTCAAGAAACAAAGGCAGTTTTCCCAACGTCTTTTCCGCGGTAACTGAGGAACTTCCCGGCTTCCACTGAGATGTTCATGGAAGACGTCTTGCCACGGCGCACTAAGAAAACTTTTTTCTTTCTCATATAGTAGTAGGAAAAAAACCCTCTTTTTTCTCACATTTTCCTAACATCATCCTCCTGTATGAAAAAATATTTTCCTTTTTTCAAAAAATTGTGCGCCGGCGTTTCCTAATGTCTCACCCCCTTACAGCGGGATGCTTAAGAAACTTTCCCCATCTCCTCCACTATGAATTTCCCCACCATCCGCGAGTCTTATTCCAGAGAAGGAGAACATTCGATGGGCGAGGGGTGGAAAAATCGAATGGAAGAGGTCCGGCCCTTCATCCCCTCACATTATTTCTCCTTTTCCCCTTATTGTTTGTTATTTTGAGCGCGATCTTAAATTTTCCATAACACCCAACGGTTTCTAATAACCACGTGGTATCCTTGCTGTCAAACCACGTGGCTCAAATTTTGAACGAATTTCTATGCCATTGAAAGCATTGTATAACACAGATGTTCTGAGGCTTCCATAGTCTACATCTAGGTACACAGTCTACAGCCTATTATCTAATTCATTAGTTACATCGGCAGATGACCAGACGATTAATTAGATACGGGTACCTACGCTATTTAAATAGGACAAATATAAATACCGTCTTTCTGAGTGAGATTGAAAATTTCATTTTCTCCAGCTGTTAAGACAAAATCTTTCATTAATAAAGATTAATTTAAGAATCGTGTACAGTATTTGCTGGTCTACCATACCGACCATAATCTATCTATTTAGATGCTGAACACACCAGTCTAGTTGGTGGAGATGCAAAACGAACCGTAGTCTAATCAGAGGAGATGCCAAACACACCATAATGTTGTTAGTGGAGATGTCAAAAACACCATAGTTCATCTAATTAGTGGCAATTCTAAAAAAAAAGGGTTTATTATTTCATCCCCTCTTTTTCTCTGATGGAAAATTTCTTTTTTACAATAAATAATTTTCACATTTATGTTTGGATTTTTATACTGTTTAATTTTCTTTTGTTTTAATTAGTAGAGGTAATACAATACATACGTAGGTATGGAGTGGATTACCAACCATAATCTATCTATTTAGATGCTGAACACACCAGTCTAGTTGGTGGAGATGCAAAACCAACCGTAGTCTAATCAGAGGAGATGCCAAACACACCATAATGTTGTTAGTGGAGATGTCAAAAACACCATAGTTCATCTAATTAGTGGAGATGCCAAATACCCCATTGACATGAGGAACATGGTTTGTTTATACCAAAATGTCTTAACATCTCTAATTTACTGATCATCTCATCTGAGGCAAATCTGATCATTTTAAAATTTAACACATTAGGAGAGGGTAATATGCACTTTCTGGACTGTTTGAACGTTAAACTGATGTGTCGTTAAGCTCATGATGTTGTTCTAGGCCTGCCAGTTTCTTTTCGCCAATCAGATGAATATTGCTTTCTAGGTAGAAGTCAATGATCATCTTGTGGTAACAAAATTTTATGATTTGCTGGTAATTTTATCAATCGATCTGTAGCAAAAATGGCAAATAGAATTCTTTTTTAATGCCTAGTTCTCTATAGTTCTATTATTCCTAGGAACTTTTACAGTCTTGTATCTTTTATTGGTTTTGGTTTAGCTAGTGAGGATTTTTTTATGACTTATGGTTTTCAGCTTTGAAATTCATTTTTAAGGTTAGAATATTGTGGTTTAAGTAGTATTAGCGCTTGTAGAAAATCAATCGATTTCCAAAAGCTAATACTATTATGGTATGGTACGTACCTATTGTCTAAGCCATAGGTACTCCTGCTGGGTGTTTTACCTTGGAATCTGGATAAACAAGAGCTTCAGTCAAGCCTAGCTGTAAGAGACAAAATGCTCGGTCCCTTCATTTCTTGACCAAAAAACTCCACGTCAGAAACCATGTTGTATATTCAAGTGTAGGTAAATTGTGTAAATGTTTAGATCTAGCAAAGTCAAAATAACATCTGAGGCACCCTGAATGTTGGGCGCAGCAATCACAAATGTCTCAGATAAATTAAAAAATTGATTTGTAAGTACAAGTTGTGATTAAATTACAATATTTCATTAGGGTGCACTGCTAGAGTAGACCCAGGTACTTGCTAGTGGCTAGTTAGTAGTCTAGTTTTATGAGTGCGGTTCTCTTGTTAAAGTTTTTTTCCAAACTCATTACATTTGCTAACGCTTAGTTGTACAAACTACAAAGTAGATTGGTGTTTCTCAGACTTGTAAAAAAAACTAAAACAAGGGCTACTGGGAAAAAGAATGCAAGATCCATGATCGATTGGAGAGATGTAGGCTTAAAAAGGCTGAAGGTATACAATGGGGAGAGTTCAGGAAAATGGTGTGTCTATAAGGTAGAAGGAGATTTGGACTTTGGAGAAGAGTGAGGGGAGTAGTCGAATGTATAGAAAAAAATCGTCAATGATGTAGGTACATTACTTTCCTTATTATAGGATAAGGAAAGTAAAAATGAGAACGCAATGCTTTTTTTCTTAAAAAATAAAAGTACTTATTTCTGATTTAAAAATAAAATGTGAAATACTCCCGCCAAATCAATAACCGTAACATGCAGTGCCTAACATTTTTTTTTCTCTTTTTTATTATTATTATATTGTTTTTCACCAAATGCAAAAAAAACAGACTTTTTTGTTGTCATTATAAATGGTGCACTTTTTATTTTTTATCGTAATGGAAATTTATGTTGCAACTCACACCTTCCTTTTGTCAAGCATAAAATTCCTTCTGGCTTATAAATTTCAAAATAAAGAGAATCTCTCTTCTTGCATTGTTTGAAAGGAAAAGACATAATTTGCAAATGTTTTGTGTCCTTCCGACTGTTTGTTTGACCATGGACAAGAAGGGAGAATATCTTCTCTTTTTTCCAACAGTTGGGCACTGCACTTCTTATTAACTTGTCAGCACATTGTCACGTTACAGTGGTCGCTAAAACAACAAGAGAGAACAGACTACGCACTACGGTCTACCCAGTATATGATATTAAGGGAACACTGTTATCTACAGAATCAACACACATCCTTGAGAGAACAGACTACGCACTACGGTCTACCCAGTATATGATATTAAGGGAACACTGTTATCTACAGAATCAACACACATCCTTCTCCATCCAGTATATGAAATATGGATATTGTTACACAATAATCTAATAGATTGTAACAAACTATAAGAACAAGATAAAAATAATAAAAATTGCAATATTTATTTTTTTATAGAAACATTTTTTTCTCCTTTTCTCTCTGTGATAATAACAGCATGTACAGTGTTAGGTATAGGTAAATAGGTACTCATGCTTGTACAGTACAAGCTACACATCCTTCTCCATCCAGTATATGAAATATGGATATTGTTACACAATAATCTAATAGATTGTAACAAACTATAAGAACAAGATAAAAATAATAAAAATTGCAATATTTATTTTTTTATAGAAACATTTTTTCTCCTTTTCTCTCTGTGATAATAACAGCATGTACAGTGTTAGGTATAGGTAAATAGGTACTCATGCTTGTACAGTACAAGCTTGCAGTATTGCATACAGAGTGCTTCAAATATCTCAGGCTATGAAAAAGAACTGATTGAAGACAAAGTTATCAAGTCAATTTTAAGAGTCCTTTGAATCAATTTGAGGAAATCATAGATCCTCTGGAGGGCCTACTTTGATGTTCTAATTTCTGGAACATTCACAATAGTAGTTTAGCAATTTAATGTACTTGGAGAAAAAAAAAAAAAAAAAATCTAGAAAAATCCTGAGAATCTAATGTGCATTTAAACAATACTATTTAAAGATAGAAGGAAGATTTTGTCATACTGCCATGATTGCCAAGAGGGCCTACTTTGATGTTCTAATTTCTGGAACATTCACAATAGTAGTTTAACAATTTAATGTACTTGGAGAAAAAAAATTCTAGAAAAATCCTGAGAATCTAATGTGCATTTAAACAATACTATTTAAAGATAGAAGGAAGATTTTGTCATACTGCCATGATTGCCATTACTCTTCTGAGGAAATCTTCAATGAAATGACTCATGCACAGCTCTATTTGCTTCGATATTGACTGGAAGTCACTCTTATATTGTGAATAACCCTATATGATAAGAGGAGCCCAATAGCCCATTGATAGCATACATAGTACAAGAAGGAAAGATGCTCTTAATCCGTTCTGGACTTGGTTCACACTTCATGGTAGAATTTCCAACCTAATGTGTTCCATGTTACTTAATTTTTGAAGTATTTACCTAGTGATTTTCTGTTTGTATTAGTACTGCTGGAGACTCTGATTGTTATGTGGTCTAGGTGTTCTTACTGTTGGTTGGAGGGAGTTCCTTTCCAAACTCGACAGTGTTTTTTAAATCTTCAAATTTCGCAATGTTCTGTACTGGTTTTAAATTTTTGTTCTTTTTATTATTATTTAAATGTCAGACATTACTTTCTTCCACATCTTCTTTATCCTTTATACCTTTGTTCATCTGTCCACTGATGAATTTTCCTGCTGGGCGATTCTGGAACCATCCGATAGCTTTCGCATTTGTTAGATTAAAAAGTTCCTTGGTTTGTTACATTTGCTCTATCAGGATCTCATATATGGCTCAAATCCCTGATCCTCAACGGGCTAACAATACTAAGCCTCTCAGAAATCCAGCTAGCTTTAATAATTCTTATACAATACAGGAATAGCTATGACACAACATACAATACGAGTATGCCATTATATTATTTTTTTACCACTTGCTGATTTTTAGCCAGGCAATTTATGACTTATGTGCGATCAATATGACTTGACTTGATTTGAATGATCAGTGGTGTAAGTGAAATAGACAGAGGGGGAAAGGTATCTCTGGTATTTAGATCTTACGAGAGATGTACCCTTGCTTCAAAAATACAAACGTAAGGTCAGCCACAGATAACAGATATGGTGGCACAAAATGTAGGTACCTATTTATTATCAAAGCTACTCCTTCTGAGGATTGTCGTACATAAACTTATTACTGAGGAAAATCTAAGGTTACCTACGGTTAATAAATGACCTTACACAGGGTAGTGGTCCATATATTCAGAGTAAAGAACTTTGGTCCAAGTTGGGGTCTTCAAGAGCTAAGGATGGAGTTCCTCAAAAGTGTCTTTGAGAGGTCTTGTCAAATCTAACTGTTTCTTTTGATTTGATGAACCTTCTTTTATTTTGTTTTCGTAGGTAGTAATTTTTAGAATGTCAAATTTTCACTTGAAGCATATGCCTTTATTCTCCCCTAAATTCAATCACATAGCCGTTTTTACCTGTCTTCTAACAGTAATATCAGAGATGTAGTTTTCTGAGGTAATACTGAAAATGCACCCTATATAGGTACAAGATCATCTGGTGCATGTTTCTTAATATTGAATTTCTCAGTCATAAATAAGAAAAACACAGGTGACCATTTTTGCTTCTTCTACGCACTTTACAAAAAATACCAGTATTTCTCGAAGTATGTTTTTTCAAGAAATTCTGAGCTGATCTAAATTACATACGAGTACCTGGTCACTACCTGGTCTTTATTTTAATGATACATTCAGCCACATAAATGTGTTATTCACAGGTTATTCAGGTGGTTCATGGTTAAAAAGAAAGGGAAGAGAGAAAGAAAGGTCAGTTTTTCCAAATTTATTTCCTATTTTTGACAATTCCATAATTATATGTTTCAAAATGTGCTGTCAAAAGAGATCGAATGAGAAATATTAATCCCATCTCTCTACTAACACGGCTTTTAAGATGTCCTTGCACGACTGAAAGAATAAATATCACTATCAAAGAACTGAAAGATATATCTTTGTGCTGAAAACTCTCAAGACCGGTTTTTCAGGCCAGAGGTTGTTAGCGAGAAGAAAAGAAATGACAAATTTCATCTTGGTTATTATTGTGAGAGAAGATTAAATAGAAATATGATGGGAAGATAAGGAATGAATCAAGAGCAAAATTAATCTCTTTGATGATGATTCGAAGCAGTAGGATATCTACTGAGTACTGATTTGGCGAAGTGTTGTGGAATTGATTAGTGAATTCGTCGTAGGACATGAATTGAATCATGACTATCATGAGGAAGAAATAAAAGATAGGAGAGAAGAACTTTTGCTGGAAGACATATCCTGGAGTTCGAGGCAGAGGAGTGTGGAGATGAACACTAGGCTGCTATCTTCAAGAAATTTCTTTTGCATAATTCTGTTGAACTGTTACTGTATTTCCCCAACAGATAGACAAAAGTCTTACAGGTGCTCAATCAAATTTGGAATGAACTCATGAAAGTTTCCCAACTTTTTGAAGGCGTTGTATAGTGTGTGGAGAGTATGGCTTCAACTTTCAGCAAAATAAACGCATTTTCTAAAAGGGTGGTGTGAGGGGAGCGCAGTAGTTGCGAAATTTGAGTGCATCGTCCACATGATATATCCAAGGGTGTTAGACTCCTCCTCCTCCCCCAGCGTCCCTGATGCAACTTGCCCCCTACCATTAATTCTGCATTCGATTTAAAAAGAAAATGATGAAAAAATTTGCACTTTCCGTCCATAATATTGATCCATTTTAACATTTTGCAAACATGGGGGCTAGGGCTCCGAGGCATTTATTTTGTATTTTTGTTGAAAAACTCTCCAGCAACGTTATTTATTATTGGGGGGTCGAACATTTTCAATTTTATCTTTCAGGGAAATGATGCTTTTTTAATGAAAATAAAACAGAAGACAAGCAATACAAGAGTAGTAAACAGAACAGATTAAAAAATAGTTACATAGACAATTTCTCTCTCTTTTCATATAGGTACTCACAAGAGAACCTACTTGATCATTTCTTTTTGCTCACTAGTGAGTAGTTATTTATTTCACTCCTGTTAAAAAGCATTCCCATTTTTAGACCATCATTCCAATAAATAAAATAGTGACCGAATCGAGTGGCGACCAGTGGCGGCATTACCAATGTAAAAAAGATTGATGCTGAATGAGAATCAATAGTAAATGAGAGGCACTTAGTAATGCTGTGATATGTGATACCTACTCACAAAGGTTGTGAAAAAGCTCGCTGCTTTACCACAAATAATTCATGATTTGATTTGATTTTTATTCTCCAGGGGAAGTGTGTGAATATATTGAAGAGGTGTTTGTGCCGGACACTCAGCCTCGTGAGGACAATTGAGTAGCTACTTTAATCGAGTAGCGACCAGTGGCGGCATTACCAATGTAAAAAAGATTGATGCTGAATGAGGATCAATAGTAAATGAGAGGCACTTAGTAATGCTGTGATATGTGATACCTACCCACAAAGGTTGTGAAAAAGCTCGCTGCTTTACCACAAATAATTCATGATTTGATTTGATTATTATTCTCCAGGGGAAGTGTGTGAATATATTGAAGAGGTGTTTGTGCCGGATGATAGTTTCATTCTCATCAAGTTAGACATGGACAGGATAAGACTTCTCCATTTGGAAGTTGACATCGACTCCATACGATACTGTATTGAGAGGACCAGAGGTATGTGAAAGCTAGAAGATTGATAGTTATGATGATGAGAGGTAAGTTTCTGAAATACAAGTATGTGTGGACAAAGGATTGCAAAATTCTACTTAAGAAAACGGACACAGGGAACACTCACGTCATCCACACTGCAATGGACCTCAAGAAGATTGAAGCAAGTTCCAGCGGCAGCGGCAGCAGAACTCTGGAAGAAGATGCTGAAGAAACCTTCTCCTCCTAGCCATCACCGCCATCAAGCCTCCAAGTTATTCTAAATTTCTCGTTTGTTTTTACATTTCTCGTTGTTCTTTATGAAGTTCCTTTTTGTGGGTATATTTTTATGATCAAACCAAAACATTTTCCAAAAGTTTTCAACAATTTTGAAATAATAATGCTTCTGATAGGATTTGATGTAAACATGATAATATATAATTATGTACATTTGAAATATTTACAATTATATAAAAACAAAGAAAATTATGGACACACTTGATATAATTGACACAGAACAAATTATAATTCCATGTAATGAGTTCAAAAAATTTGAAGACACTAAACAATTTTTCAACAACTGTGGTATAAACATTTTCCATATTAACATTCGGAGCATACAGGCACATTTTAATGAATTTTTAATCTATTTCAATGACATCAAAGATAATATTCAAGTATTAATATTTTCTGAAACAAGACATTCTAATGTAGACATTTCAAGATTTAATATCGATGGTTATGATTTACAATACACATCTAATTATATTAACATGTGTGCTGGTGTAATCGTTTATATCAAAAACGATTTAAATTATATCAGTAGTGAAATCTCATTAACATGCGCCTCTTGTATGCATGTAGAGATAAACATAACACCATCTCTTTCATTGTCAATTATGTGCATGTATAGAGTCTTTATACGATGAATCCGTCCGAAATACAGTCCGACATCCCACAACCAGAAAGATGATCCAAGTATTTCAATTTTCGAGTAGAAAGCAAAAAATAGATACAGGTATACCCAGGTGGGAAAGAATGTATGTACCTACATAAGTTATGCAAAAGATTGGTGGCAATGACCTTGTAAAATAACTTTGGAGATTAACTTGAATAAATAAGTTTGTATGAAACGGTGGGTAAGAGAGTAAATAAAATATACTCAATATGGACCAATTTAAGCTCACGAACACATAAAATCTTGATAGGAGACCTAAATATTAATATTTTACCAGATCGGACAGTTAACTTTCATCATTCATACTAGGTGCGCTACACTTCTATGGGTGTACAAATTGGCTCTAATATCAGGAATGCTCTACTTGAAAATGACGATTCGCGAAAGGCGAAACTGCCTATTGGGTACTGTATTTCCACTTTGAGAAATTCTAAAGATTGGGACAACCCTATTCCATAGTAGGGATCTAGATGCATGGACACCTTGTATGGTCCTGGAGAGTAGAAAATGTGGCACTAAAATTTCATGAATACTTCACACTGAAATATAATAATAATTAGAGCTGATTATAATTTTCAGTTTTTTAATCCCTTCTCTAGCGCGAAACTGCCAGCGTCCATGATGTGTGTCAACTATTTATGACATTAGATAAGTCTGGGTCTGGGATGTGGACATGGCCTAATGGCTCATTTATGTCTCAACTTTTATCACCATACTCTTTGGATACATACATGTACCAACCTAACCAGTAAGTTTAGCCAGTACAACACAGTGGCTGTAGATAGAAGGAACTGTAACTCCTAAGGTCTTGTGGTCCCGAAATTGAAGAGAGTAGAGAGACAGGAAAAGGATCGGAGAGAGCCAACCGTTCCGAGAACAAACATCCGTTCAGGATATATCGAGAATCGAACCCGCGGCCTAGGGATTACAAGGCAGACGCGCTATCCACCAAGGTAACTAGGAAACTAGGCTGGCAGACGGGATATTAATCTTATATTCCACATCATCAGGTGTCAAATGTTCGAGTAACAATACGTACGAGGTGTACAAAACTCTAGGCATAGAGGCTGCACGAAGTACTATTATGACGGAGATCAAACTAGTCATGGAAAACCATGGTATGAGCATTGACTTCAGACATCCTATGCTGGTGGCAGACCTGATGACCAGCAAGGGAGAAGTGTTAGGTGAGTCATGATTAGACTTTATCTGTAGATTTTTCTTAAAGATATCTTGCTTGGACCAGTCAGTCACTATCAGGTACACCTAATCAGGTCTACGCCCGTCATGTCTACCTAGTGTGTTTGCTCATCACGTATCAGGTAGACCTGATATGCGGAACTGATCAGGTGTACCTGTCAGGTCTACCTAATAGTGAATGGCTAGCCTTACTACCCGAAAATTCCGAGATTAAAATTGGTTTGACAAAATATTTTTGGACTTTTTCGGTTGGTGTTGATCTTTTTGATAAATGTCCGAGAATTTATAATTTATAGCATCAGTAGAAAGATGT